>NW_027195902.1:112500-124645 GCF_038502225.1 Cherax quadricarinatus | reverse complement strand
TAGAAGTCTTCAAGATATCAGAAACACTGCTGGAACAAGTGTAGTAGTCTTCAAGATATCAGAAACACTGCTGGAACAAGTGTAGAAGTCTTCAAGGTATCAGAAACACTGCTGGAACAAGTGTAGAAGTCTTCAAGATATCAGAAACACTGCTGGAACAAGTGTAGAAGTCTTCAAGATATCAGAAACGCTGCTGGAACAAGTGTAGAAGTCTTCAAGATATCAGAAACACTGCTGGAACAAGTGTAGAAGACTTCAAGATATCAGAAACACTGCTGGAACAAGTGTAGAAGTCTTCAAGATATCAGAAATACTGCTTGAACAAGTGTAGAAGTCTTCAAGATATCAGAAACACTGCTGGAACAAGTGTAGAAGTCTTCAAGATATCAGAAAAACTGCTGGAACAAGTGTAGAAGTCTTCAAGATATCAGAAACACTGCTGGAACAAGTGTAGAAGTCTTCAAGATATCAGAAACACTGCTGGAACAAGTGTAGTCGTCTTCAAGATATCAGAAACACTGCTGGAACAAGTGTAGAAGTCTTCAAGATATCAGAAACACTGCTGGAACAAGTGTAGAAGTCTTCAAGATATCAGAAACACTGCTTGAACAAGTGTAGAAGTCTTCAAGATATCAGAAACACTGCTGGAACAAGTGTAGAAGTCTTCAAGATATCAGAAACACTGCTGGAACAAGTGTAGAAGTCTTCAAGATATCAGAAACACTGCTGGAACAAGTGAAGAAGTCTTCAAGATATCAGAAACACTGCTGGAACAAGTGTAGAAGTCTTCAAGATATCAGAAACACTGCTGGAACAAGTGTAGAAGTCTTCAAGATATCAGAAACACTGCTGGAACAAGTGTAGTAGTCTTCAAGATATCAGAAACACTGCTGGAACAAGTGTAGAAGTCTTCAAGATATCAGAAACACTGCTGGAACAAGTGTAGATGTCTTCAAGATATCAGAAACACTGCTGGAACAAGTGTAGAAGTCTTCAAGATATCAGAAACACTGCTGGAACAAGTGTAGAAGTCTTCAAGATATCAGAAACACTGTTGGAACAAGTGTAGAAGTCTTCAAGATATCAGAAACACTGCTGGAACAAGTGTAGAAGTCTTCAAGATATCAGAAACACTGCTGGAACAAGTGTAGTAGTCTTCAAGATATCAGAAACACTGCTGGAACAAGTGTAGAAGTCTTCAAGATATCAGAAACACAGCTGGAACAAGTGTAGAAGTCTTCAAGATATCAGAAACACTGCTGGAACAAGTGTAGAAGTCTTCAAGATATCAGAAACACTGCTGGAACAAGTGTAGAAGTCTTCAAGATATCAGAAACACTGCTGGAACAAGTGTAGAAGTCTTCAAGATATCAGAAACACTGCTGGAACAAGTGTAGAAGTCTTCAAGATATCAGAAACACTGCTGGAACAAGTGTAGAAGTCTTCAAGATATCAGAAACACTGCTGGAACAAGTGTAGAAGTCTTCAAGATATCAGAAACACTGCTGGAACAAGTGTAGTAGTCTTCAAGATATCAGAAACACTGCTGGAACAAGTGTAGAAGTCTTCAAGATATCAAAAACACTGCTGGAACAAGTGTAGAAGTCTTCAAGATATCAGAAACACTGCTGGAACAAGTATAGAAGTCTTCAAGATATCAGAAACACTGCTGGAACAAGTGTAGAAGTCTTCAAGATATCAGAAACACTGCTGGAACAAGTGAAGAAGTCTTCAAGATATCAGAAACACTGCTGGAACATGTGTAGAAGTCTTCAAGATATCAGAAACACTGCTGGAACAAGTGTAGAAGTCTTCAAGATATCAGAAACACTGCTGGAACAAGTGTAGTAGTCTTCAAGATATCAGAAACACTGCTGGAACAAGTGTAGAAGTCTTCAAGATATCAGAAACACTGCTGGAACAAGTGTTGAAGTCTTCAAGATATCAGAAACACTGCTGGAACAAGTGTAGAAGTCTTCAAGATATCAGAAACACTGCTGGAACAAGTGTAGAAGTCTTCAAGATATCAGAAACACTGCTGGAACAAGTGTAGAAGTCTTCAAGATATCAGAAACACTGCTGGAACAAGTGTAGAAGTCTTCAAGATATCAGAAACACTGCTGGAACAAGTGTAGAAGTCTTCAAGATATCAGAAACACTGCTGGAACAAGTGTAGTAGTCTTCAAAATATCAGAAACACTGCTGGAACAAGTGTAGAAGTCTTCAAGATATCAGAAACACTGCTGCAACAAGTGTAGAAGTCTTCAAGATATCAGAAACACTGCTGGAACAAGTGTAGAAGTCTTCAAGATATCAGAAACACTGCTGGAACAAGTGTAGAAATCTTCAAGATATCAGAAACACTGCTGGAACAAGTGTAGAAATCTTCAAGATATCAGAAACACTGCTGGAACAAGTGTAGAAGTCTTCAAGATATCAGAAACACTGCTGGAACAAGTGTAAAAGTCTTCAAGATATCAGAAACACTGCTGGAACAAGTGTAGAAGTCTTCAAGATATCAGAAACACTGCTTGAACAAGTGTAGAAGTCTTCAAGATATCAGAAACACTGCTGGAACAAGTGTAGAAGTCTTCAAGATATCAGAAACACTGCTGGAACAAGTGTAGAAGTTTTCAAGATATCAGAAACACTGCTGGAACAAGTGTAGAAGCCTTCAAGATATCAGAAACACTGCTGGAACAAGTGTAGAAGTCTTCAAGATATCAGAAACACTGCTGGAACAAGTGTAGAAGTCTTCAAGATATCAGAAACACTGCTGGAACAAGTGTAGAAGTCTTCAAGATATCAGAAACACTGCTGGAACAAGTGTAGAAGTCTTCAAGATATCAGAAACACTGCTGGAACAAGTGTAGAAGTCTTCAAGATATCAGAAACACTGCTGGAACAAGTGTAGAAGTCTTCAAGATATCAGAAACACTGCTGGAACAAGTGTAGAAGTCTTCAAGATATCAGAAACACTGCTGGAACAAGTGTAGAAGTCTTCAAGATATCAGAAACACTGCTGGAACAAGTGTAGTAGTCTTCAAAATATCAGAAACACTGCTGGAACAAGTGTAGAAGTCTTCAAGATATCAGAAACACTGCTGGAACAAGTGTAGAAGTCTTCAAGATATCAGAAACACTGCTGGAACAAGTGTAGAAGTCTTCAAGATATCAGAAACACTGCTGGAACAAGTGTAGAAGTCTTCAAGATATCAGAAACACTGCTGGAACAAGTGTAGAAGTCTTCAAGATATCAGAAACACTGTTGGAACAAGTGTAGAAGTCTTCAAGATATCAGAAACACTGCTGGAACAAGTGTAGAAGTCTTCAAGATATCAGAAACACTGCTGGAACAAGTGTAGAAGTCTTCAAGATATCAGAAACACTGCTTGAACAAGTGTAGAAGTCTTCAAGATATCAGAAACACTGCTGGAACAAGTGTAGAAGTCTTCAAGATATCAGAAACACTGCTGGAACAAGTGTAGAAGTCTTCAAGATATCAGAAACACTGCTGGAACAAGTGTAGAAGTCTTCAAGATATCAGAAACACTGCTGGAACAAGTGTAGAAGTCTTCAAGATACCAGAAACACTGCTGGAACAAGTGTAGAAGTCTTCAAGATATCAGAAACACTCCTGGAACAAGTGTAGAAGTCTTCAAGATATCAGAAACACTGCTGGAACAAGTGTAGAAGTCTTCAAGATATCAGAAACACTGCTTGAACAAGTGTAGAAGTCTTCAAGATATCAGAAACACTGCTGGAACAAGTGTAGAAGTCTTCAAGATATCAGAAACACTGCTGGAACAAGTGTAGAAGTCTTCAAGATATCAGAAACACTGCTGGAACAAGTGTAGAAGTCTTCAAGATATCAGAAACACTGCTGGAACAAGTGTAGAAGTCTTCAATATCAGAAACACTGCTGGAACAAGTGTAGAAGTCTTCAAGATATCAGAAACACTGCTGGAACAAGTGTAGAAGTCTTCAAGATATCAGAAACACTGCTGGAACAAGTGTAGAAGTCTTCAAGATATCAGAAACACTGCTGGAACAAGTGTAGAAGTCTTCAAGATATCAGAAACACTGCTGGAACAAGTGTAGAAGCCTTCAAGATATCAGAATCACTGCTGGAACAAGTGTAGAAGTCTTCAAGATATCAGAAACACTGCTGGAACAAGTGTAGAAGTCTTCAAGATATCAGAAACACTGCTGGAACAAGTGTAGAAGTCTTCAAGATATCAGAAACACTGCTGGAACAAGTGTAGAAGTCTTCAAGATATCAGAAACACTGCTGGAACAAGTGTAGAAGTCTTCAAGATATCAGAAACACTGCTGGAACAAGTGTAGAAGTCTTCAAGATATCAGAAACACTGCTGGAACAAGTGTAGAAGTCTTCAAGATATCAGAAACACTGCTGGAACAAGTGTAGAAGTCTTCAAGATATCAGAAACACTGCTGGAACAAGTGTAGAAGTCTTCAAGATATCAGAAACACTGCTGGAACAAGTGTAGAAGTCTTCAAGATATCAGAAACACTGCTGGAACAAGTGTAGAAGTCTTCAAGATATCAGAAATACTGCTGGAACAAGTGTAGAAGTCTTCAAGATATCAGAAACACTGCTGGAACAAGTGTAGAAGTCTTCAAGATATCAGAAACACTGCTGGAACAAGTGTAGAAGTCTTCAAGATATCAGAAACACTGCTGGAACAAGTGTAGAAGTCTTCAAGATATCAGAAACACTGCTGGAACAAGTGTAGAAGTCTTCAAGATATCAGAAACACTGCTGGAACAAGTGTAGAAGTCTTCAAGATATCAGAAACACTGCTGGAACAAGTGTAGAAGTCTTCAAGATATCAGAAACACTGCTGGAACAAGTGTAGAAGTCTTCAAGATATCAGAAACACTGCTGGAACAAGTGTAGAAGTCTTCAAGATATCAGAAACACTGCTGGAACAAGTGTAGAAGTCTTCAAGATATCAGAAACACTGCTGGAACAAGTGTAGAAGTCTTCAAGATATCAGAAACACTGCTTGAACAAGTGTAGAAGTCTTCAAGATATCAGAAACACTGCTGGAACAAGTGTAGAAGTCTTCAAGATATCAGAAACACTGCTGGAACAAGTGTAGAAGTCTTCAAGATATCAGAAACACTGCTGGAACAAGTGTAGAAGTCTTCAAGATATCAGAAACACTGCTGGAACAAGTGTAGAAGTCTTCAAGATATCAGAAACACTGCTGGAACAAGTGTAGAAGCCTTCAAGATATCAGAAACACTGCTGGAACAAGTGTAGAAGTCTTCAAGATATCAGAAACACTGCTGGAACAAGTGTAGAAGTCTTCAAGATATCAGAAACACTGCTGGAACAAGTGTAGAAGTCTTCAAGATATCAGAAAAACTGCTGGAACAAGTGTAGAAGTCTTCAAGATATCAGAAACACTGCTGGAACAAGTGTAGAAGTCTTCAAGATATCAGAATCACTGCTGGAACAAGTGTAGAAGTCTTCAAGATATCAGAAACACTGCTGGAACAAGTGTAGAAGTCTTCAAGATATCAGAAACACTGCTGGAACAAGTGTAGAAGTCTTCAAGATATCAGAAACACTGCTGGAACAAGTGTAGAAGTCTTCAAGATATCAGAAACACTGCTGGAACAAGTGTAGAAGTCTTCAAGATATCAGAAACACTGCTGGAACAAGTGTAGAAGTCTTCAAGATATCAGAAACACTGCTGGAACAAGTGTAGAAGTCTTCAAGATATCAGAAACACTGCTGGAACAAGTGTAGAAGCCTTCAAGATATCAGAATCACTGCTGGAACAAATGTAGAAGTCTTCAAGATATCAGAAACACTGCTGGAACAAGTGTAGAAGTCTTCAAGATATCAGAAACACTGCTGGAACAAGTGTAGAAGTCTTCAAGATATCAGAAACACTGCTGGAACAAGTGTAGAAGTCTTCAAGATATCAGAAACTCTGCTGGAACAAGTGTAGAAGTCTTCAAGATATCAGAAACACTGCTGGAACAAGTGTAGAAGTCTTCAAGATATCAGAAACACTGCTGGAACAAGTGTAGAAGTCTTCAAGATATCAGAAACACTGCTGGAACAAGTGTAGAAGTCTTCAAGTTATCAGAAACACTGCTGGAACAAGTGTAGAAGTCTTCAAGTTATCAGAAACACTTCTGGAACAAGTGTAGAAGTCTTCAAGTTATCAGAAACACTTCTGGAACAAGTGTAGAAGTCTTCAAGTTATCAGAAACACTGCTGGAACAAGTGTAGAAGTCTTCAAGTTATCAGAAACACTGCTGGAACAAGTGTAGAAGTCTTCAAGATATCAGAAACACTGCTGGAACAAGTGTAGAAGTCTTCAAGATATCAGAAACACTGCTGGAACAAGTGTAGAAGTCTTCAAGATATCAGAAACACTGCTGGAACAAGTGTAGAAGTCTTCAAGATATCAGAAACACTGCTGGAACAAGTGTAGAAGTCTTCAAGTTATCAGAAACACTGCTGGAACAAGTGTAGAAGTCTTCAAGATATCAGAAACACTGTTGGAACAAGTGTAGAAGTCTTCAAGATATCAGAAACACTGCTGGAACAAGTGTAGAAGTCTTCAAGATATCAGAAACACTGTTGGAACAAGTGTAGAAGTCTTCAAGAGAAAACTGGACAAGTATCTTCGCCAGGTACCAGATCAACCAAACTGTGATGGATATGTGGGTCAGTGATACTCTAAGCAACAACCTGGTTGACCAGAAAAGCCTGGTCCAGGACCACTAGTAACAACAACCTGCTTGATCAAACAAGCACCAGACAAGCCTGGTCCAGGATCACCAGCAACAACAACTTGGTTGATCAGACATGCACCAGACAAGCCTGGTCCAGGATCACTAGCAACAACAACTCGGTTGATCAGACAAGCACCAGACAAGCCTTGTCCAGGACCACCAGCAACAGCTTGGTTGATCAGACAAGCACCAGACAAGCCTGGTCCAGGACCACCAGCAGCAACAACCTGGTTGACCAGACAAGCGCCAGACAAGGCTGGTCCAGGACCACCAGCAACAACAACCTGGTTGACCAGACAAACCTGGTTTAGGACCACCAGCAACAGCAACCTAGCTGACCAGGTAGTAGGAAAATCTAGAAACTCTTCAGGGGTAGAGGTACATATATCCCTTCCCCCCTCCTAACCCCCTTCCCTCCCTCCCCTCCCCTCCAATAAATAACACTCATCCCCCTCCCTAACACTCCCTCGTTACGTTTTCTGTCTTGATCATCCTCCCTCACCGGCTGTGTTTACATGTGACGTCACGGCTTCCCCAGGTGGGAAATAGCCCAGTAACAGTAGGAGCCCCCCCCCCCTTTGCATCCTCCCTTGTCTGTCTGTGGTTGAAGGGATCGAGGTATAGCTCCTGGCCCCGCCTTTTCACTGGTTGCTAGTACGTCCACTCTCTACCTGTTGCATGAGGCTCATCATACCTGTTCTTAAAGCTATGTATGGATCCTGCCACAGCTACATCACTTCCCAGACTATTTCACTTTTTGATAACTCTATGACTGAAGAAATACTTCCTAACATACACTGTGACTCGTCTGAGCTTTCAACTTTCAATTGTGACCCCTTGTTGCTGTGACCATTTGTTGATGTGACCCATCTCTGAAACATTTTGTAGCTATCCACATTGTCAATTCCTCTCAATATTTTATATGTCGTTATCATATCCCCCCTATCTCTCCTGTCATCCAGTGTCGTTAGGTCGAGTTCCCTTAACCTCTTCTCGAAGAACATGCCCCTTAGCTCCGGGACTAGTCTTATTGCAAACCTTTGCACTTTTCTGTAATTTCTTGATGCGCTTGACCAAGTGTGGGTTTTATACTGGTGCTGCATACTCAAGTATGGGCCTGAAGTATACGGTGTACAGTCTTGAACGATTCCTTACTGAGGTGTCGGAACGCTATTCTTAGGTTTGCTAGTCGCCTATATGCTGCAGCAGATATTTGGTTGATGTACACATCAACCAAAGGTTTGTGGTCTTTGGTCCCCTAGCCTGTACTCTGGCTACAGTCTTCTTTGACCTTCCCTAATGTTCATGACTTTACACTTGGTGGGATTAAACTCCAGGAGCCAGTTATTGAACCAGGCTTGCAGTCTGTCCAGATCCCTTTGTAGTTCTGCCTGATCCTCATCTGCTTGAATTCTCAGTATTAGCTTCACACCGTCTGCAAAGAGGGACACCTCTGAATCTATCTCTTCTGTCATGCCATTCACATATGTAAGAAACAACACTGGTCCCAGGCCTGACCCTTGCGGAACCCCGCTCCTCACAGGTGCCCACACTGCTTTCTCGTCACGTACCATCACTCGTTACTTCCTCGCTGTCAGGTATTCTCTGATCCATGGCAGTGCCTTTCCTGTTATCCCTGGCTGCTCCTCTAGCTTTTGCACTAATCTCTTATGCCGAAAGCCTTCTTACAGTCCAAGAAAATGCAGTCTACCCATCCCTCTCTCTCCTCTACTTTACTTCTGTTACCTTGTCGTAAAGCTTCAGTAGGTTTGTGACACAGGATTTCCCTTCCCTGAAACAGTGCTGGTTGTCGTGTATAAGATCATTCCTTTCTAGGTGCTCCACCACTCTTCTCCCGATAATCTTCTCCATGACTCTGCATACTATACATGTCAGTGACACTAGTATGTAGTTTAACGCTGCCTGTCTGTCTCTTTTCTTAAAGATAGGGACTACATTTGCTGTTTTCTACACCTCAGATAGGACCCACAGAGAGATGTCTGGTCCCACTGCCTTTGAGGTATCTAGCTCACATAGAGCTGCTCCATCTCCTCCTCGGATGTGTGTAGTGTGTCCAGAATTTGTTGGTGTACCCTACCATTCCGGTTTACTGGACGCCATTCTGTCTCCACTGAAAATACTTCCTTAAATCTCATGTTGAGTTCTTCAGATACTTCTCGGTCGTTTCTTGTGATCTCTCCTTCCTTCCTCAGCCTGATTACCTGGCCCTTGACTGTTGTTTTCCTCCTGATGTGGCTGTACAACAGCTTCGAGTCATATCTGGCTTTCGATGTTATGTCATTCTCGTATTGCTGCTGGGCCTCCCTACTTATCTGAAAATATTCCTTCTCGGCTTTTCGACTAATCTCCTTATTTTCCTAGGTCCTTCATCCACGGTACTTTTTCCATTCTCTAGCACCATAGTTTTTGCCTCTCTACACCACCGGGTGAACCAGGGGCTCGTTCAGGTCTTCCTATTGTTTCTGTCGCCCTTGGGTACGAACCTCTCCTCTGCCTCCTTGCATTCTCTGGTCACGTATTCCATCATACCATTTACAGTTTTTCATAACAGTTCCCTTATAGTACTTCATGCAGGTAATTCCTTATGCCTTTGTAGTCCCCCCCCCCTTCCTTTTGTAGTTTGACGTTTCCCATCCTACTCATAATGCTTCACTCTCCACTTGTCACTTTACTACGTATTTGAAGCTCGGAACCACGTGATTACTAGCTCTGAGAAGCCTTTCAAATGTCTGAAATACTCAAGGTGAATATGAGGTCTAGTCTTGCTGGTTCGTCCTCTCCTCTCTCTCTCCGGTAGTCTCCTTAACGTGTTGGTGCAGGAGATTTTCCAGTACCACCTCCATCATCTTTGCCCTCCACCTTTCTGGTTCCCCATGTGGCTCAAAGTTTTCCCAGACAGTCTCCTTGTCATCAAAATCACCCAGGCCACCTCACCCAGTGTGTCAACCATCACTCTGTTCCTTTGTGGCCTCCTGTTCTTCTGTGGTGGGTTATATACCACTATAATCACCACCTTGGGACCCCCAGTCTGAAGTGTTCATGCTATGTAGACCCCTTTAATCCCTCTATTCATTCCATCCATCTCCTCAAATTTTCATTTCTCTCCCTCTATTTACCCGGTCTTTCCTCGGGATCTGATATCTGATTCGAAATATTGCATCTGTTATCATCTCCGTGAGGCTGGTTTCCGTGAGTGCTATGATGTCTGGGAATGAAAGCTCTACACTGAATGAAACATAACTTCATAAAGCTCTACACAGAGTGAAACATAACTTGATAAAGCTCTACACAGAGTGAAACATAACTTGATAAAGCTCTACACAGAGTGAAACATAACTTGATAAAGCTCTACACAGAGTGAAACATAACTTGATAAAGCTCTACACAAAGTGAAACATAGCTTGATAAAGCTCTACACAGAGTGAAACATAACTTGATAAAGCTCTACACTGAGTGAAACATAACTGATGAAGCTCTACACAGAGTGAAATTTTAAAAAGCTCTACACAGAGTGAAACATGTTAAAGCTCTACACAGAGTGAAACTTGATAAAGCTCTACACTGAGTGAAACTTGATAAAGCTCTACACAGAGTGAAACTTGATAAAGCTCTACATTGAGTGAAACATAGCTTGATAAAGCTCTACACTGAGTGAAACATAACTTGATAAAGCTCTACACTGAGTGAAACATAACTTGATAAAGCTCTACACTGAGTGAAACATAACTTGATAAAGCTCTACACTGAGTGAAACATAACTTGATAAAGCTCTACACAGAGTGAAACATAACTTGATAAAGCTCTACACTGAGTGAAACATAACTTGATAAAGCTCTACACAGAGTGAAACATAACTTGATAAAGCTCTACACAAAGTGAAACATAGCTTGATAAAGCTCTACACAGAGTGAAACATAACTTGATAAAGCTCTACACAAAGTGAAACACAGCTTGATAAAGCTCTACACAGAGTGAAACATAACTTGATAAAGCTCTACACTGAGTGAAACATAACTGATGAAGCTCTACACAGAGTGAAATTTTAAAAAGCTCTACACAGAGTGAAACATGTTAAACCTCTACACAGAGTGAAACTTGATAAAGCTCTACACTGAGTGAAACTTGATAAAGCTCTACACAGAGTGAAACTTGATAAAGCTCTACATTGAGTGAAACATAGCTTGATAAAGCTCTACACTGAGTGAAACATAACTTGATAAAGCTCTGCACAGAGTGAAATTTTATAAAGCTCTACACAGAGTGAAACTTGATAAAGCTCTACACAGAGTGAAACTTGATAAAGCTCTACACTGAGTGAAACATAGCTTGATAAAGCTCTACACTGAGTGAAACATAACTTGATAAAGCTCTACATAGAGTGAAACTTGATAAAGCTCTACACAAAGTGAAACTTGACAAAGCTCTACACAGAGTGAAACTTGATAAAGCTCTACACAGAGTGAAACTTGATAAAGCTCTACACAGAGTGAAACTTGACGAAGCTCTACACAGAGTGAAACTTGATAAAGCTCTACACAGAGTGAAACTTGATAAAGCTCTACACAGAGTGAAACTTGATAAAGCTCTACACAGAGTGAAACTTGATAAAGCTCTACACAGAGTGAAACTTGATAAAGCTCTACACTGAGTGAAACTTGATAAAGCTCTACACTGAGTGAAACTTGATAAAGCTCTACACTGAGTGAAACTTGATAAAGCTCTACACTGAGTGAAACTTAATAAAGCTCTACACTGAGTGAAACTTGATAAAGCTCTACACAAAGTGAAACTTGACAAAGCTCTACACAGAGTGAAACTTGATAAAGCTCTACACAGAGTGAAACTTGATAAAGCTCTACACAGAGTGAAACTTGACGAAGCTCTACACAGAGTGAAACTTGATAAAGCTCTACACAGAGTGAAACTTGATAAAGCTCTACACAGAGTGAAACTTGATAAAGCTCTACACAGAGTGAAACTTGATAAAGCTCTACACAGAGTGAAACTTGATAAAGCTCTACACTGAGTGAAACTTGATAAAGCTCTACACTGAGTGAAACTTGATAAAGCTCTACACTGAGTGAAACTTGATAAAGCTCTACACTGAGTGAAACTTAATAAAGCTCTACACTGAGTGAAACTTGATAAAGCTCTACACTGAGTGAAACTTGATAAAGCTCTACACAGAGTGAAACTTGACAAAGCTCTACACAGAGTGAAACTTGATAAAGCTCTACACAGAGTGAAACTTGATAAAGCTCTACACTGAGTGAAACTTAATAAAGCTCTACACTGAGTGAAACTTAATAAAGCTCTACACTGAGTGAAACTTAATAAAGCT
>NW_027195902.1:70000-107500 GCF_038502225.1 Cherax quadricarinatus | reverse complement strand
AACCTCCCCTCTGACACATCAACCTCCCCTCTAACACATCAACCTCCCCTCTGACACATCAACCTCCCCTCTGACACATCAACCTCCCCTCTGACACATCAACCTCCCCTCTGACACATCATCCTCCCCTCTGACACATCATCCTCCCCTCTGACACATCAACCTCCCCTCTGACACATCATCCTCCCCTCTGACACATCAACAACACCCAGGGGAAACATACCAGAATCCACAGCATCAGAGGGTAAAACACGAACACCAAGAAACACTCTCCCCTCCCCTCCCCTCACCTCCCCCCCCCCTTCCCCTCACTTTCCCCTCCCCTCCCCTCACCTTCCCCCCCCCCCTTCCCCTCACTTTCCCCTCCCCTCCCCTCACCTTCCCCTCAACTTCCCTTCACCTTCTCCTCTCCTAAAATATACATATACGCAAAACCATCACGGGGGGGGGGAGTAGAATGATAGATTTAGGCCTTTCGTGTTGCAATCAATACATCATCAGGAGCTTGCAGAAGAACGGAGGGCGTCCAGCAAGTACGTTCCCAGAGGACCGTCTTCACTGGAGTGAGGGAGGGAGGGAGAGAGGAGGGTACAGGAAGTGCCCCCAGACACAACAATGCCCCCCTGGCACAACGGTGCCCCCTTGCACAACAGTGCCCTCATTCACAACAGTCCCCAGAGGCACAACAGTGCCCACGGGTACAACAGTGCCCACAGGCACAACATTGCCCACAGGCACAACAGTGCCCACAGGTACAACAGTGCCCCCAGGCACAACAGTGCCCACAGGTACAACAGTGCCCCCAGGCACAACAGTGCCCACGGGTACAACAGTGCCCACAGGCACAACAGTGCCCACGGGTACAACAGTGCCCACAGGCACAACATTGCCCACAGGCACAACAGTGCCCACAGGTACAACAGTGCCCCCAGGCACAACAGTGCCCACGGGTACAACAGTGCCCACAGGCACAACAGTGCCCCCAGGCACAACAGTGCCCACGGGTACAACAGTGCCCACAGGCACAACAGTGCCCACGGGTACAACAGTGCCCACACGTACAACAGTGCCCTCAGGCACAACAGTGCCCAAGGGTACAACAGTGCCCACAGGCACGACAGTGCCCCAGGCACAACAGTGAGCCAGGCACAACAGTGCCCACAGGTACAACAGTGCCCACAGGTACAACAGTGCCCACAGGCACAACAGTGCTCACAGGCACAACAGTGCCCACAGACACAACAGTGCCCACAGGTACAACAGTGCCCCCAGGCACAACAGTGCCCACGGGTACAACAGTGCCCACAGGCACAACAGTGCCCACAGGCACAAAAGTGCCCACAGGCACAACAGTGCCACAGGCACAACAGTGCCCACAGGTACAACAGAGTGCCCACAGGCACAACAGTGCCCACAGGCACAACAGTGCCCACAGGTACAACAGTGCCCCCAGGCACAACAGTGCCCACGGGTACAAGTGCCCAGAGGCACAACAGTGCCCACAGGTACAACAGTGCCCACAGGCACAACAGTGCCCCAGGCACAACAGTGCCCACAGGTACAACAGTGCCCACAGGCACAACAGTGCCCACAGGCACAACAGTGCCCCAGGCACAACAGTGCCCACAGGTACAACAGTGCCCACAGGCACAACAGTGCCCACAGGCACAACAGTCCCCCAGGCACAACAGTGCCCACAGGTACAACAGTGCCCACTGGCACAACAGTGCCCCAGGCACAACAGTGCCCACAGGTACAACAGTGCCCACTGGCACAACAGTGCCCCAGGCACAACAGTGCCCACAGGTACAACAGTGCCCACAGGCACAACAGTGCCCCAGGCACAACAGTGCCCACAGGTACAACAGTGCCCACAGGTACAACAGTGCCCACAGGCACAACAGTACCCCAGGCACAACAGTGCCCACAGGTACAACAGTGCCCACAGGCACAACAGTGCTCACAGGCACAACTGTGCATACAGGCACAACAGTGCCCACAGGCACAGCAGTGCCCCCAGGCACAGCAGTGCCTACAGGCACAACAGTGCCCCCAGGCACAACAGTGCCCACAGGTACAACAGTGCCCACAGGTACAACAGTGCCCACAGGTACAACAGTGCCCACAGGTACAACAGTGCCCCCAGGCACAACAGTGCCCACAGGTACAACAGTGCCCACAGGTACAACAGTGCCCACAGGCACAACAGTGCCCACAGGTACAACAGTGCCCACAGGTACAACAGTGCCCACAGGTACAACAGTGCCCACAGGCACATTATGCTCACACGGCCCTCAAGGAATTGTAATCCGGTCTTAGGTTGTATGTCCTACCCTGATTGTCCAGATTGTGGTTCCTGGTAGTGGGTGGTGGTGCCTTGGTTCATGGTAGTGGCTGGTGGTGCCTTGGTTCATGGTAGTGGCTGGTGGTGCCTTGGTTCATGGTAGTGGCTGGTGGTGCCTTGGTTCATGGTAGTGGCTGGTGGTGCCTTGGTTCATGGTAGTGGCTGGTGGTGCCTTGGTTCCTGGTAGTGGGTGGTGGTGCCTTGGTTCATGGTAGTGGCTGGTGGTGCCTTGGTTCATGGTAGTGGCTGGTGGTGCCTTGGTTCATGGTAGTGGCTGGTGGTGCCTTGGTTCATGGTAGTGGCTGGTGGTGCCTTGGTTCATAGTAGTGGCTGGTGATGCCTTGGTTCATGGTAGTGGCTGGTGATGCCTTGGTTCATGGTAGTGGCTGGTGGTGCCTTGGTTCATGGTAGTGGCTGGTGGTGCCTTGGTTCATGGTAGTGGCTGGTGATGCCTTGGTTCATGGTAGTGGCTGGTGATGCCTTGGTTCATGGTAGTGGCTGGTGGTGCCTTGGTTCATGGTAGTGGCTGGTGGTGCCTTGGTTCATGGTAGTGGCTGGTGATGCCTTGGTTCATGGTAGTGGCTGGTGGTGCCTTGGTTCATGGTAGTGGCTGGTGGTGCCTTGGTTCATAGTAGTGGCTGGTGATGCCTTGGTTCATGGTAGTGGCTGGTGATGCCTTGGTTCATGGTAGTGGCTGGTGGTGCCTTGGTTCATGGTAGTGGCTGGTGGTGCCTTGGTTCATGGTAGTGGCTGGTGATGCCTTGGTTCATGGTAGTGGCTGGTGATGCCTTGGTTCATGGTAGTGGCTGGTGGTGCCTTGGTTCATGGTAGTGGCTGGTGGTGCCTTGGTTCATGGTAGTGGCTGGTGATGCCTTGGTTCATGGTAGTGGCTGGTGGTGCCTTGGTTCATGGTAGTGGCTGGTGGTGCCTTGGTTCATAGTAGTGGCTGGTGGTGCCTTGGTTCATGGTAGTGGCTGGTGGTGCCTTGGTTCATGGTAGTGGCTGGTGGTGCCTTGGTTCATGGTAGTGGCTGGTGGTGCCTTGGTTCATAGTAGTGGCTGGTGGTGCCTTGGTTCATGGTAGTGGCTGGTGGTGCCTTGGTTCATGGTAGTGGCTGGTGGTGCCTTGGTTCATAGTAGTGGCTGGTGGTGCCTTGGTTCATAGTAGTGGCTGGTGGTGCCTTGGTTCATGGTAGTGGCTGGTGGTGCCTTGGTTCATGGTAGTGGCTGGTGGTGCCTTGGTTCATAGTAGTGGCTGGTGGTGCCTTGGTTCATGGTAGTGACTGGTGGTGCCTTGGTTCATAGTAGTGGCTGGTGGTGCCTTGGTTCATGGTAGTGGTTGGTGGTGCCTTGGTTCATGGTAGTGGCTGGTGGTGCCTTGGTTCATAGTAGTGGCTGGTGGTGCCTTGGTTCATGGTAGTGGCTGGTGGTGCCTTGGTTCATGGTAGTGGCAGGTGGTGCCTTGGTTCATGGTAGTGGCTGGTGATGCCTTGGTTCATGGTAGTGGCTGGTGGTGCCTTGGTTCATGGTAGTGGCTGGTGGTGCCTTGGTTCATAGTAGTGGCTGGTGATGCCTTGGTTCATGGTAGTGGCTGGTGATGCCTTGGTTCATGGTAGTGGCTGGTGGTGCCTTGGTTCATGGTAGTGGCTGGTGGTGCCTTGGTTCATAGTAGTGGCTGGTGGTGCCTTGGTTCATGGTAGTGGCTGGTGGTGCCTTGGTTCATGGTAGTGGCTGGTGGTGCCTTGGTTCATGGTAGTGGGTGGTGGTGCCTTGGTTCATGGTAGTGGCTGGTGGTGCCTTGGTTCATGGTAGTGGCTGGTGGTGCCTTGGTTCATGATAGTGGCTGGTGGTGCCTTGGTTCATAGTAGTGGCTGGTGGTGCCTTGGTTCATGGTAGTGGCTGGTGATGCCTTGGTTCATGGTAGTGGCTGGTGATGCCTTGGTTCATGGTAGTGGCTGGTGGTGCCTTGGTTCATGGTAGTGGCTGGTGGTGCCTTGGTTCATGGTAGTGGCTGGTGATGCCTTGGTTCATGGTAGTGGCTGGTGGTGCCTTGGTTCATGGTAGTGGCTGGTGGTGCCTTGGTTCATAGTAGTGGCTGGTGGTGCCTTGGTTCATGGTAGTGGCTGGTGGTGCCTTGGTTCATGGTAGTGGCTGGTGGTGCCTTGGTTCATGGTAGTGGCTGGTGGTGCCTTGGTTCATAGTAGTGGCTGGTGGTGCCTTGGTTCATGGTAGTGGCTGGTGGTGCCTTGGTTCATGGTAGTGGCTGGTGGTGCCTTGGTTCATAGTAGTGGCTGGTGGTGCCTTGGTTCATAGTAGTGGCTGGTGGTGCCTTGGTTCATGGTAGTGGCTGGTGGTGCCTTGGTTCATGGTAGTGGCTGGTGGTGCCTTGGTTCATAGTAGTGGCTGGTGGTGCCTTGGTTCATGGTAGTGACTGGTGGTGCCTTGGTTCATAGTAGTGGCTGGTGGTGCCTTGGTTCATGGTAGTGGTTGGTGGTGCCTTGGTTCATGGTAGTGGCTGGTGGTGCCTTGGTTCATAGTAGTGGCTGGTGGTGCCTTGGTTCATGGTAGTGGCTGGTGGTGCCTTGGTTCATGGTAGTGGCTGGTGGTGCCTTGGTTCATGGTAGTGGCTGGTGATGCCTTGGTTCATGGTAGTGGCTGGTGGTGCCTTGGTTCATGGTAGTGGCTGGTGGTGCCTTGGTTCATAGTAGTGGCTGGTGATGCCTTGGTTCATGGTAGTGGCTGGTGATGCCTTGGTTCATGGTAGTGGCTGGTGGTGCCTTGGTTCATGGTAGTGGCTGGTGGTGCCTTGGTTCATAGTAGTGGCTGGTGGTGCCTTGGTTCATGGTAGTGGCTGGTGGTGCCTTGGTTCATGGTAGTGGCTGGTGGTGCCTTGGTTCATGGTAGTGGGTGGTGGTGCCTTGGTTCATGGTAGTGGCTGGTGGTGCCTTGGTTCATGGTAGTGGCTGGTGGTGCCTTGGTTCATGATAGTGGCTGGTGGTGCCTTGGTTCATAGTAGTGGCTGGTGGTGCCTTGGTTCATGGTAGTGGCTGGTGGTGCCTTGGTTCATGGTAGTGGCTGGTGGTGCCTTGGTTCATAGTAGTGGCTGGTGGTGCCTTGGTTCATGGTAGTGGCTGGTGGTGCCTTGGTTCATGGTAGTGGCTGGTGGTGCCTTGGTTCATGGTAGTGGCTGGTGATGCCTTGGTTCATGGTAGTGGCTGGTGGTGCCTTGGTTCATAGTAGTGGCTGGTGGTGCCTTGGTTCATGGTAGTGGCTGGTGGTGCCTTGGTTCATAGTAGTGGCTGGTGGTGCCTTGGTTCATGGTAGTGGCTGGTGGTGCCTTGGTTCATGGTAGTGGCTGGTGGTGCCTTGGTTCATAGTAGTGGCTGGTGGTGCCTTGGTTCATGGTAGTGGCTGGTGATGCCTTGGTTCATGGTAGTGGCTGGTGGTGCCTTGGTTCATGGTAGTGGCTGGTGGTGCCTTGGTTCATGGTAGTGGCTGGTGGTGCCTTGGTTCATAGTAGTGGCTGGTGGTGCCTTGGTTCATGGTAGTGGCTGGTGATGCCTTGGTTCATGGTAGTGGCTGGTGGTGCCTTGGTTCATGGTAGTGGCTGGTGGTGCCTTGGTTCATAGTAGTGGCTGGTGATGCCTTGGTTCATGGTAGTGGCTGGTGATGCCTTGGTTCATGGTAGTGGCTGGTGGTGCCTTGGTTCATGGTAGTGGCTGGTGGTGCCTTGGTTCATGGTAGTGGCTGGTGATGCCTTGGTTCATGGTAGTGGCTGGTGGTGCCTTGGTTCATGGTAGTGACTGGTGGTGCCTTGGTTCATGGTAGTGGCTGGTGGCGCCTTGCTTCATGGTAGTGGCTGGTGGTGCCTTGGTTCATAGTAGTGGCTGGTGGTGCCTTGGTTCATGGTAGTGGCTGGTGGTGCCTTGGTTCATGGTAGTGGCTGGTGATGCCTTGGTTCATGGTAGTGGCTGGTGGTGCCTTGGTTCATGGTAGTGGTTGGTGGTGCCTTGGTTCATGGTAGTAGCTGGTGGTGCCTTGGTTCATGATAGTGGCTGGTGGTGCCTTGCTTCATGGTAGTGGCTGGTGGTGCCTTGGTTCATGGTAGTAGCTGGTGGTGCCTTGGTTCATGATAGTGGCTGGTGGTGCCTTGCTTCATGGTAGTGGCTGGTGGTGCCTTGGTTCATGGTAGTGGCTGGTGATGCCTTGGTTCATGGTAGTGGCTGGTGGTGCCTTGGTTCATGGTAGTGGCTGGTGGTGCCTTGGTTCATGGTAGTGGCTGGTGATGCCTTGGTTCATGGTAGTGGCTGGTGGTGCCTTGGTTCATGGTAGTGACTGGTGGTGCCTTGGTTCATGGTAGTGGCTGGTGGCGCCTTGCTTCATGGTAGTGGCTGGTGGTGCCTTGGTTCATAGTAGTGGCTGGTGGTGCCTTGGTTCATGGTAGTGGCTGGTGGTGCCTTGGTTCATGGTAGTGGCTGGTGATGCCTTGGTTCATGGTAGTGGCTGGTGGTGCCTTGGTTCATGGTAGTGGTTGGTGGTGCCTTGGTTCATGGTAGTGGCTGGTGGTGCCTTGGTTCATGGTAGTGGCTGGTGGTGCCTTGGTTCATGGTAGTGGTTGGTGGTGCCTTGGTTCATGGTAGTAGCTGGTGGTGCCTTGGTTCATGATAGTGGCTGGTGGTGCCTTGGTTCATGGTAGTAGCTGGTGGTGCCTTGGTTCATGATAGTGGCTGGTGGTGCCTTGCTTCATGGTAGTGGCTGGTGGTGCCTTGGTTCATGGTAGTGGCTGGTGGTGCCTTGGTTCATAGTAGTGGCTGGTGGTGCCTTGGTTCATGGTAGTGGTTGGTGGTGCCTTGGTTCATGGTAGTAGCTGGTGGTGCCTTGGTTCATGATAGTGGCTGGTGGTGCCTTGGTTCATGGTAGTAGCTGGTGGTGCCTTGGTTCATGATAGTGGCTGGTGGTGCCTTGCTTCATGGTAGTGGCTGGTGGTGCCTTGGTTCATGGTAGTGGCTGGTGGTGCCTTGGTTCATGGTAGTGGTTGGTGGTGCCTTGGTTCATGGTAGTAGCTGGTGGTGCCTTGGTTCATGATAGTGGCTGGTGGTGCCTTGGTTCATGGTAGTAGCTGGTGGTGCCTTGGTTCATGATAGTGGCTGGTGGTGCCTTGCTTCATGGTAGTGGCTGGTGGTGCCTTGGTTCATGGTAGTGGCTGGTGGTGCCTTGGTTCATAGTAGTGGCTGGTGGTGCCTTGGTTCATGGTAGTGGTTGGTGGTGCCTTGGTTCATGGTAGTAGCTGGTGGTGCCTTGGTTCATGATAGTGGCTGGTGGTGCCTTGGTTCATGGTAGTAGCTGGTGGTGCCTTGGTTCATGATAGTGGCTGGTGGTGCCTTGCTTCATGGTAGTGGCTGGTGGTGCCTTGGTTCATGGTAGTGGCTGGTGGTGCCTTGGTTCATAGTAGTGGCTGGTGGTGCCTTGGTTCATGGTAGTGGCTGGTGGTGCCTTGTTTCATGGTAGTGGCTGGTGGTGCCTTGTTTCATGGTAGTGGCTGGAGGTGCCTTAGTTCATGGTAGTGGCTGGTGGTGCCTTGGTTCATGGTAGTGGCTGGTGGTGCCTTGGTTCATGGTAGTGGGTGATACCATAGATTATATTACCAGCTGGAGGTACCATTGAACTGAGCGATAATATTATACATGGTAGAGCCATGGTGGTTTTAAAACCATAGTCTGACTGTAGTTGCAACATCAAGCCTGTACTGCAAGCTACTAGCGAAACGAAGTCGTTGTGAATAAGATTCTGTAATTAGGATACCAAGAGAAGGCTGTGTTCACCTGGATTTAGGATAGAGGATATTAACAGCTTAGGTAACACCATGGCTGGTGACGGGGGCAATCCTATTGTCTGTACTTAGTGCTGGAGGATATGTTGCTGGAAAGTACAAGGGAGAGAACCTGCTTAGGTATTAGACAGGAATGGCTGTATTTACGAAAGGTCCCTGTTTAATGTGGTATTTTGTAATGGCATGATGGCAGAGGATGGTTGTCCAGGGCAACTGGTGGTAATTGCTGGCTGGATATGTACTGTAAGGACATTACTGTAGAATAATTAATAATTGGGAATGCTGATGCAGCCTTAATGACGTGTATGCCAAGCGTAGAGCATATTTATCTAGGGCAGGGATAGAGGCATTACTTAGTTCAGTCAATGGCGTTATTACTCCAGTCTTCTCCATCCCCTCTCTTTCCTCCTTTCGCCTTTGTACCATCTCTCTCAGTTTCTGCCTTTCTTCTTGTGTTCTGTCGCGGTCGAGATACACCTTCCTGTATGCCGGCATGTCCCTTAATCGTGCTTTCTCCTGCAGGATCCTGTTCCGAGTCGATTCTGCCTTGAAGGTCACTTTCACTAATGTAAGGGCTCCCCATCCTGCAGCACGAGGGCCGCATGTGGCCCTTCTAGGAAATAGATGCAGCCCTCACTTGAATTTAGGAATTCACTTTTATGTGGCTTCCACACTGCAGTGTCAAAAATCACAAAATATTGTTATTATTCACAAAAATTACAAAATGCCCCCATTCTTTGAATTTACCTCTTCAAGCTGGCCCATTCATACCAGTGTACCAAGCTTTAAGCTGAAAGTGAGACTTACGAAGAGTCGCGATGTACCGAATGCCACATTTAGAGTTTAGTTGCTCAATATTGGTGTAAACAACAGGAAGGTGGGTTGGATGGTACAGTTACAACATTAACACAGATATAAAGGCTATAGGAAGACATTTGCAACTGATCAGGGTTAGATTTTTTGTAAATACAATAAAAGTTATTATCGTTGTTTCAGTGATTGCTATACAGTCGACCTAAAGTTAGGAATAGATCATACGTGACTTCTTTCCGATAGATTTTTTTTAAGGGTTTACAACATGATAGATAGATCATTTTAGTGGATTTTACTGTCAGATAGACTGGAATTATTTGACAGCAGTGATACTGGTGATTTCTTTAGGCTTGCTGCTAGGTGGAACCGTCCCTGATTCTGGTTCATGGTGTCTGAATGAGGGCTGGTTCAGGGTATTTCCTCGATTAGTGACTTTTTCTCGAGGAATTATGCTGGTTCTGGGCTAGTCCGTGTGGTGGGAGGCTATGTTGTGATGTAACACAGGCGGTGTTGATGTGACGGGTGTTTCTGTGTTGAGGTATGTATGTGGAGACGTCCTTATCTGTCAGACTTCGGCAAACATGGTGCAAGTAATCTAGGATAAATGTCAGGGGCCCAAGACTGTTCAACTGCCTCCCAGCATACATAAGGGGGATTACCAATAGACCCCTGGCTGGCTTCAAGAAGGCGCTGGACAGGCACCTAAAGTCAGTATCTGACCAGCCGGGTTGCGGTTCCTACGCTGGTTTACATGCGGCCAGCAGCAACATCCTGGTTGATCAGGCCCTGAAATACCACAAGGCCTGGTCATGGACCAGGCCGCGGGGGCACTGACCCCCGCGAAGACCCTCGAGGTAGACTCCAGGATCGTTATATGGCATCTGGAATGCCAACACAGTTGCTATCGATATCGACTCAGTGTACAAAGTTGTTCTTGCTGTGGTTGTTATGTTCTTGCTGTGGTTGTTATGTTCTTGCTGTGGTTGTTATGTTCTTGCTGTGGTTGTTATGTTCTTGCTGTGGTTGTTATGTTCTTGCTGTGGTTGTTATGTTCTTGCTGTGGTTATGTTCTTGATGTGGTTGTTATGTTCTTGCTGTGGTTGTTATGTTCTTGCTGTGGTTGTTATGTTCTTGCTGTGGTTGTTATGTTCTTGCTGTGGTTGTTATGTTCTTGCTGTGGTTGTTATGTTCTTGCTGTGGTTGTTATGTTCTTGCTGTGGTTATGTTCTTGATGTGGTTGTTATGTTCTTGCTGTGGTTGTTATGTTCTTGCTGTGGTTGTTATGTTCTTGCTGTGGTTGTTATGTTCTTGCTGTGGTTGTTATGTTCTTGCTGTGGTTGTTATGTTCTTGCTGTGGTTGTTATGTTCTTGCGGTGGTTGTTATGTTCTTGCTGTGGTTGCTATGTTCTTGCTGTGGTTATGTTCTTGATGTGGTTGTTATGTTCTTGCTGTGGTTCTTATGTTCTTGCTGTGGTTGTTATGTTCTTGCTGTGGTTGTTAAGTTCTTGCTGTGGTTGTTTTGTTCTTGCTGTGGTTGTTATGTTCTTGCTGTGGTTATGTTCTTGACGTGGTTGTTATGTTCTTGCTGTGGTTATGTTCTTGATGTGGTTGTTATGTTCTTGCTGTGGTTGTTATGTTCTTGCTGTGGTTGTTATGTTCTTGCTGTGGTTGTTATGTTCTTGCTGTGGTTATGTTCTTGATGTGGTTGTTATGTTCTTGCTGTGGTTGTTATGTTCTTGCTGAGGTTGTTATGTTCTTGCTGTGGTTGTTATGTTCTTGCTGTGGTTGTTATGTTCTTGCTGTGGTTGTTATGTTCTTGCTGTGGTTGTTATGTTCTTGCTGTGGTTGTTATGTTCTTGCTGTGGTTGCTATGTTCTTGCTGTGGTTGTTATGTTCTTGCTGTGGTTGTTATGTTCTTGCTGTGGTTGTTATGTTCTTGCTGTGGTTGTTTTGTTCTTGCTGTGGTTGTTATGTTCTTGCTGTGGTTATGTTCTTGCTGTGGTTGTTATGTTCTTGCTGTGGTTGTTATGTTCTTGCTGTGGTTGTTATGTTCTTGCTGTGGTTGTTATGTTCTTGCTGTGGTTGTTATGTTCTTGCTGTGGTTGTTATGTTCTTGCTGTGGTTGTTACGTTCTTGCTGTGGTTGTTATGTTCTTGCTGTGGTTGTTATGTTCTTGCTGTCGTTGTTATGTTCTTGCTGTGGTTGTTATGTTCTTGCGGTGGTTGTTATGTTCTTGCTGTGGTTGCTATGTTCTTGCTGTGGTTATGTTCTTGATGTGGTTGTTATGTTCTTGCTGTGGTTGTTATGTTCTTGCTGTGGTTGTTATGTTCTTGCTGTGGTTGTTAAGTTCTTGCTGTGGTTGTTTTGTTCTTGCTGTGGTTGTTATGTTCTTGCTGTGGTTATGTTCTTGATGTGGTTGTTATGTTCTTGCTGTGGTTATGTTCTTGATGTGGTTGTTATGTTCTTGCTGTGGTTGTTATGTTCTTGCTGTGGTTGTTATGTTCTTGCTGTGGTTGTTATGTTCTTGCTGTGGTTATGTTCTTGCTGTGGTTGTTACGTTCTTGCTGTGGTTGTTATGTTCTTGCTGTGGTTGTTATGTTCTTGCTGTGGTTGTTATGTTCTTGCTGTGGTTGTTATGTTCTTGCGGTGGTTGTTATGTTCTTGCTGTGGTTGCTATGTTCTTGCTGTGGTTATGTTCTTGATGTGGTTGTTATGTTCTTGCTGTGGTTGTTATGTTCTTGCTGTGGTTGTTATGTTCTTGCTGTGGTTGTTAAGTTCTTGCTGTGGTTGTTTTGTTCTTGCTGTGGTTGTTATGTTCTTGCTGTGGTTATGTTCTTGATGTGGTTGTTATGTTCTTGCTGTGGTTATGTTCTTGATGTGGTTGTTATGTTCTTGCTGTGGTTGTTATGTTCTTGCTGTGGTTGTTATGTTCTTGCTGTGGTTGTTATGTTCTTGCTGTGGTTATGTTCTTGCTGTGGTTGTTATGTTCTTGCTGTGGTTGTTATGTTCTTGCTGTGGTTGTTATGTTCTTGCTGTGGTTGTTATGTTCTTGCTGTGGTTGTTATGTTCTTGCTGTGGTTGTTATGTTCTTGCTGTGGTTGTTACGTTCTTGCTGTGGTTGTTATGTTCTTGCTGTGGTTGTTATGTTCTTGCTGTCGTTGTTATGTTCTTGCTGTGGTTGTTATGTTCTTGCGGTGGTTATGTTCTTGATGTGGTTGTTATGTTCTTGCTGTGGTTATGTTCTTGATGTGGTTGTTATGTTCTTGCTGTGGTTGTTATGTTCTTGCTGTGGTTGTTATGTTCTTGCTGTGGTTGTTATGTTCTTGCTGTGGTTATGTTCTTGATGTGGTTGTTATGTTCTTGCTGTGGTTGTTATGTTCTTGCTGTGGTTGTTATGTTCTTGCTGTGGTTGCTATGTTCTTGCTGTGGTTGTTATGTTCTTGCTGTGGTTGTTATGTTCTTGCTGTGGTTGTTATGTTCTTGCTGTGGTTGTTATGTTCTTGCTGTGGTTGTTATGTTCTTGCTGTGGTTTCTATGTTCTTGCTGTGGTTGTTATGTTCTTGCTGTGGTTGCTATGTTCTTGCTGTGGTTGTTATGTTCTTGCTGTGGTTATGTTCTTGCTGTGGTTGTTATGTTCTTGCGGTGGTTGTTATGTTCTTGCTGTGGTTGCTATGTTCTTGCTGTGGTTGTTATGTTCTTGCTGTGGTTATGTTCTTGCTGTGGTTATGTTCTTGCTGTGGTTATGTTCTTGATGTGGTTGTTATGTTCTTGCTGTGGTTGTTATGTTCTTGCGGTGGTTGTTATGTTCTTGTTGTGGTTGTTATGTTCTTGCTGTGGTTGTTATGTTCTTGCTGTGGTTGTTATGTTCTTGCTGTGGTTATGTTCTTGATGTGGTTGTTATGTTCTTGCTGTGGTTGTTATGTTCTTGATGTGGTTATGTTCTTGATGTGGTTATGTTCTTGATGTGGTTATGTTCTTGATGTGGTTGTTATGTTCTTGCTGTGGTTGTTATGTTCTTGCTGTGGTTATGTTCTTGATGTGGTTATGTTCTTCATGTGGTTATGTTCTTGATGTGGTTGCTATGTTCTTGCTGTGGTTATGTTCTTGATGTGGTTGCTATGTTCTTGCTGTGGTTGTTATGTTCTTGCTGTGGTTGTTATGTTCTTGCTGTGGTTGTTATGTTCTTGCTGTGGTTGTTATGTTCTTGCTGTGGTTGTTATGTTCTTGCTGTGGTTGTTATGTCCTTGCTGTGGTTGTTATGTTCTTGCTGTGGTTGTTATGTTTTTGCGCTGTGGTTGTTATGTTCTTGCTGTGGTTATGTTCTTGATGTGGTTGTTATGTTCTTGCTGTGGTTGTTATGTTCTTGATGTGGTTATGTTCTTGATGTGGTTGTTATGTTCTTGCTGTGGTTATGTTCTTGATGTGGTTATGTTCTTGATGTGGTTATGTTCTTGATGTGGTTGCTATGTTCTTGCTGTGGTTATGTTCTTGATGTGGTTGCTATGTTCTTGCTGTGGTTGTTATGTTCTTGCTGTGGTTGTTATGTTCTTGCTGTGGTTGTTATGTTCTTGCTGTGGTTGTTATGTTCTTGCTGTGGTTGTTATGTTCTTGCTGTGGTTGTTATGTTCTTGCTGTGGTTATGTTCTTGCTGTGGTTGTTATGTTCTTGCTGTGGTTGTTATGTTCTTGCTGTGGTTGTTATGTTCTTGCTGTGGTTGTTATGTTCTTGCTGTGGTTGTTATGTCCTTGCTGTGGTTGTTATGTTCTTGCTGTGGTTGTTATGTTTTTGCGCTGTGGTTGTTATGTTCTTGCTGTGGTTATGTTCTTGATGTGGTTGTTATGTTCTTGCTGTGGTTGTTATGTTCTTGATGTGGTTATGTTCTTGATGTGGTTGTTATGTTCTTGCTGTGGTTATGTTCTTGATGTGGTTATGTTCTTGATGTGGTTATGTTCTTGATGTGGTTGCTATGTTCTTGCTGTGGTTATGTTCTTGATGTGGTTGCTATGTTCTTGCTGTGGTTGTTATGTTCTTGCTGTGGTTGTTATGTTCTTGCTGTGGTTGTTATGTTCTTGCTGTGGTTGTTATGTTCTTGCTGTGGTTGTTATGTTCTTGCTGTGGTTGTTATGTTCTTGCTGTGGTTATGTTCTTGCTGTGGTTGTTATGTTCTTGCTGTGGTTGTTATGTTCTTGCTGTGGTTGTTATGTTCTTGCTGTGGTTGTTATGTTCTTGCTGTGGTTGTTATGTTCTTGCTGTGGTTGTTATGTTCTTGCTGTGGTTGTTATGTTCTTGCTGTGGTTGTTATGTTCTTGCTGTGGTTGTTATGTTCTTGCTGTGGTTGTTATGTTCTTGCTGTGGTTGTTACGTTCTTGCTGTTGTTGTTACGTTCTTGCTGTGGTTGTTATGTTCTTGCTGTGGTTGTTATGTTCTTGCTGTGGTTGTTATGTTCTTGCTGTGGTTGTTATGTTCTTGCTGTGGTTGTTATGTTCTTGCTGTGGTTGTTATGTTCTTGCTGTGGTTGTTATGTTCTTGCTGTGGTTGTTATGTTCTTGCTGTGGTTGTTATGTTCTTGCTGTGGTTGTTATGTTCTTGCTGTGGTTGTTATGTTCTTGCTGTGGTTATGTTCTTGCTGTGGTTGTTATGTTCTTGCTGTGGTTGTTATGTTCTTGCTGTGGTTATGTTCTTGCTGTGGTTATGTTCTTGCTGTGGTTATGTTCTTGCTGTGGTTATGTTCTTGCTGTGGTTGTTATGTTCTTGCTGTGGTTGCTATGTTCTTGCTGTGGTTGTTATGTTCTTGCTGTGGTTGTTATGTTCTTGCTGTGGTTGCTATGTTCTTGCTGTGGTTGTTATGTTCTTGCTGTGGTTGCTATGTTCTTGCTGTGGTTGTTATGTTCTTGCTGTGGTTATGTTCTTGCTGTGGTTGTTATGTTCTTGCTGTGGTTGCTATGTTCTTGCTGTGGTTGTTATGTTCTTGCTGTGGTTGCTATGTTCTTGCTGTGGTTGTTATGTTCTTGCTGTGGTTATGTTCTTGCTGTGGTTGTTATGTTCTTGCTGTGGTTGCTTTGTTCTTGCTGTGGTTGTTATGTTCTTGCTGTGGTTATGTTCTTGCTGTGGTTGTTATGTTCTTGCTGTGGTTGTTATGTTCTTGATGTGGTTATGTTCTTGATGTGGTTGTTATGTTCTTCCTGTGGTTATGTTCTTGATGTGGTTATGTTCTTGATGTGGTTATGTTCTTGATGTGGTTGCTATGTTCTTGCTGTGGTTATGTTCTTGATGTGGTTGCTATGTTCTTGCTGTGGTTGTTATGTTCTTGCTGTGGTTGTTATGTTCTTGCTGTGGTTGTTATGTTCTTGCGGTGGTTGTTATGTTCTTGCTGTGGTTGTTATGTTCTTGCTGTGGTTGTTATGTTTTTGCGCTGTAGTTGTTATGTTCTTGCTGTGGTTATGTTCTTGATGTGGTTGTTATGTTCTTGCTGTGGTTGTTATGTTCTTGATGTGGTTATGTTCTTGATGTGGTTGTTATGTTCTTGCTGTGGTTATGTTCTTGATGTGGTTATGTTCTTGATGTGGTTATGTTCTTGATGTGGTTGCTATGTTCTTGCTGTGGTTATGTTCTTGATGTGGTTGCTATGTTCTTGCTGTGGTTGTTATGTTCTTGCTGTGGTTGTTATGTTCTTGCTGTGGTTATGTTCTTGCTGTGGTTGTTATGTTCTTGCTGTGGTTGTTATGTTCTTGCTGTGGTTGTTATGTTCTTGCTGTGGTTGTTATGTTCTTGCTGTGGTTGTTATGTTCTTGCTGTGGTTGTTATGTTCTTGCTGTGGTTGTTATGTTCTTGCTGTGGTTGTTATGTTCTTGCTGTGGTTGTTATGTTCTTGCTGTGGTTGTTATGTTCTTGCTGTGGTTGTTATGTTCTTGCTGTGGTTGTTATGTTCTTGCTGTGGTTGTTATGTTCTTGCTGTGGTTGTTATGTTCTTGCTGTGGTTGTTACGTTCTTGCTGTGGTTGTTACGTTCTTGCTGTGGTTGTTATGTTCTTGCTGTGGTTGTTATGTTCTTGCTGTGGTTGTTATGTTCTTGCTGTGGTTGTTATGTTCTTGCTGTGGTTGTTATGTTCTTGCTGTGGTTGTTATGTTCTTGCTGTGGTTGTTATGTTCTTGCTGTGGTTGTTATGTTCTTGCTGTGGTTGTTATGTTCTTGCTGTGGTTGTTATGTTCTTGCTGTGGTTGTTATGTTCTTGCTGTGGTTGTTATGTTCTTGCTGTGGTTATGTTCTTGCTGTGGTTGTTATGTTCTTGCTGTGGTTGTTATGTTCTTGCTGTGGTTATGTTCTTGCTGTGGTTATGTTCTTGCTGTGGTTATGGTCTTGCTGTGGTTATGTTCTTGCTGTGGTTATGTTCTTGCTGTGGTTGTTATGTTCTTGCTGTGGTTGCTATGTTCTTGCTGTGGTTGTTATGTTCTTGCTGTGGTTGTTATGTTCTTGCTGTGGTTGCTATGTTCTTGCTGTGGTTGTTATGTTCTTGCTGTGGTTGCTATGTTCTTGCTGTGGTTGTTATGTTCTTGCTGTGGTTATGTTCTTGCTGTGGTTGTTATGTTCTTGCTGTGGTTGCTATGTTCTTGCTGTGGTTGTTATGTTCTTGCTGTGGTTGTTATGTTCTTGCTGTGGTTGCTATGTTCTTGCTGTGGTTGTTATGTTCTTGCTGTGGTTGCTATGTTCTTGCTGTGGTTGTTATGTTCTTGCTGTGGTTGAACGTCTGTCAGCTCCTTCAAGAATCTCGTAAGAAAGTGACAGAAGAATGTAAACTGTCTCAGACAGGAAATCAGAGTTGCGGGTTCTGACAGCTATTAGACAGCCAGTGGTGGGGGGTTCTGACAGCTATTAGACAGCCAGTGGTGGTGAGGGGTTCTGACAGCTATTAGACAGCCAGTGGTGGTGAGGGGTTTTGACAGCTATTAGACAGCCAGTGGTGGTGGGGGTTCTGACAGCTATTAGAGAGCCAGTGGTGGTGAGGGGTTCTGACAGCTATTAGACAGCCAGTGGTGGTGAGGGGTTCTGACAGCTATTAGACAGCCAGTGGTGGGGGCGTTCTGACAGCTATTAGACAGCCAGTGGTGGTGGGAGGTTCTGACAGCTATTAGACAGCCAGTGGTGGGGGGGTTCTGACAGCTATTAGACAGCCAGTGGTGGTGGGAGGTTCTGACAGCTATTAGAAAGCCAGTGGTGGTGGGGGGTTCTGACAGCTATTAGACAGCCAGTGGTGGGGGGGTTCTGACAGCTATTAGACAGCCAGTGGTGGGAGGTTCTGACAGCTATTAGACAGCCAGTGGTGGTGGGGGGTTCTGACAGCTATTAGACAGCCAGTGATGATGGGGGTTCTGACAGCTATTAGACAGCCCGTGGTGGGGGGTTCTGACAGCTATTAGACAGCCAGTGGTGGGGAGTTCTGACAGCTATTAGACAGCCAGTGGTGGTGGGGGGTTCTGACAGCTATTAGACAGCCAGTGGTGGGGGGGTTCTGACAGCTATTAGACAGCCAGCGGTGGGGGAGTGAGGTTCTGACAGCTATTAGACAGCCAGTGGTGGGGGGTTCTGACAGCTATTAGACAGCCAGTAGTCTGAGGGGGTTCTGACAGCTATTAGACAGCCAGTGGTGGGGGATTCTGACAGCTATTAGACAGCCAGTGGTGGGGGGTTCTGACAGCTATTAGACAGCCAGTGGTGGGGGTTCTGACAGCTATTAGACAGCCAGTGGTGGGGAGAGTGAGGTTCTGACAGCTATTAGACAGCCAGTGGTGGGGGGTTCTGACAGCTATTAGACAGCCAGTGGTGGTGGGGGGTTCTGACAGCTATTAGACAGCCAGTGGTGGGGGGTTCTGACAGCTATTAGACAGCCAGTGGTGGGGGAGTGAGGTTCTGACAGCTATTAGACAGCCAGTGGTGGGGGGTTCTGACAGCTATTAGACAGCCAGTAGTGGGAGGGGGTTCTGACAGCTATTAGACAGCCAGTGGGGGGGGATTCTGACAGCTATTAGACAACCAGTGGTGGGGGGTTCTGACAGCTATTAGACAGCCAGTGGTGGGGGTTCTGACAGCTATTAGACAGCCAGTGGTGGGGGAGTGAGGTTCTGACAGCTATTAGACAGCCAGTGGTAGGGGGGTTCTGACAGCTATTAGACAGCCAGTGGTGGGGGGGTTCTGACAGCTATTAGACAGCCAGTGGTGAGGGGGTTCTGACAGCTATTAGACAGCCCGTGGGGGGGGGGTTCTGACAGCTATTAGACAGCCAGTGGTGGAGGGGAGTGAGGTTCTGACAGCTATTAGACAGCCAGTGGTGGGGGGGGTTCTGACAGCTATTATACAGCCAGTGGTGGGGGGGTTCTGACAGCTATTAGACAGCCAGTGGTGGGGGGTTCTGACAGCTATTAGACAGCCAGTGGTGGAGGGGTTCTGACAGCTATTAGACAGCCAGTGGTGAGGGGGGTTCTGATAGCTATTAGACAGCCAGTGGTGAGGGGGGTTCTGACAGCTATTAGACAGCCAGTGGTGAGGGGGGTTCTGATAGCTATTAGACAGCCAGTGGTGAGGGGGTTCTGACAGCTATTAGACAGCCAGTGGTGGGGGAAGTCGGGTTCTGACAGCTATTAGACAGCCAGTGGTGGTGGGGGTTCTGACAGCTATTAGACAGCCAGTGGTGGGGGGGTTCTGACAGCTATTAGACAGCCAGTGGTGGGGGGTTCTGACAGCTATTAGACAGCCAGTGGTGGGAGGGGGTTCTGACAGCTATTAGACAGCCAGTGGTGGGGGATACTGACAGCTATTAGACAACCAGTGGTGGGGGGTTCTGACAGCTATTAGACAGCCAGTGGTGGGGGTTCTGACAGCGATTAGTCAGCCAGTGGTGGGGGAGTGAGGTTCTGACAGCTATTAGACAGCCAGTGGTGGGGGGGTTCTGACAGCTATTAGGCAGCCAGCGGTGGGGGGGTTCTGACAGCTATTAGACAGCCAGTGGTGGGGGGTACTGACAGCTATTAGACAGCCAGTGGTGGGGGGAGTGAGGTTCTGACAGCTATTAGACAGCCAGTGGTGGGGGGGTTCTGACAGCTATTATACAGCCAGTGGTGGGGGGGTTCTGACAGCTATTAGACAGCCAGTGGTGGGTTGTTCTGACAGCTATTAGACAGCCAGTGGTGGAGGGGTTCTGACAGCTATTAGACAGCCAGTGGTGAGGGGGGTTCTGATAGCTATTAGACAGCCAGTGGTGAGGGGGGTTCTGACAGCTATTAGACAGCCAGTGGTGAGGGGGTTCTGATAGCTATTAGACAGCCAGTGGTGAGGGGGTTCTGACAGCTATTAGACAGCCAGTGGTGGGGGAAGTCGGGTTCTGACAGCTATTAGACAGCCAGTGGTGGTGGGGGTTCTGACAGCTATTAGACAGCCAGTGGTGGTGGGGGTTCTGACAGCTATTAGACAGCCAGTGGTGGTGGGGGTTCTGACAGCTATTAGACAGCCAGTGGTGGGGGAAGTCGGGTTCTGACAGCTATTAGACAGCCAGTGGTGGTGGGGGTTCTGACAGCTATTAGACAGCCAGTGGTGGGGGGTTCTGACAGCTATTAGACAGCCAGTGGTGGTGGGGGGGGAACCAGAAATAAGAGATCGAGTCTCATTACCTAAGATTCTGAACCTCTCTCTCTCTGTTTCTTTTATTATCACGTATTTATCTCTTCCTTCCTTCCTTCGTCTTCGCCAGTACTTGCTTCACTTCTTCCTTTGCTTCTTCCTTCTTTATTTCTCCACTTATTCCTCCATTCTTTACTCATTTCGACCTTTCCAACCCCTCACTATTCCTTCATCTCTCTCTCTCTCTCTCTCTCTCTCTCTCTCTCTTCCTTTATTCTCCTAACCTACTGGGTAGGCTTACAATGCAAAATAGGCTCTATTAACCCTCTGTATAGGTTCAGAATGCAAGGCAGGCTCTATTAACCCTCTGTATAGGTTCAGAATGCAAGGCAGGCTCTATTAACCCTCTGTATAGGTTCAGAATGCAAGGCAGGCTCTATTAACCCTCTGTATAGGTTCAGAATGCAAGGCAGGCTCTATTAACCCTCTGTATAGGTTCAGAATGCAAGGCAGGCTCTATTAACCCTCTGTATAGGTTCAGAATTCAAGGCAGGCTCTATTAACCCTCTGTATAGGTTCAGAATGCAAGGCAGGCTCTATTAACCCTCTGTATAGGTTCAGAATGCAAGGCAGGTTCTATTAACCCTCTGTATAGGTTCAGAATGCAAGATAGCCTCAACTAACCCAGTGGGAAGCCTCAACTAACCCAGTGGGAAGCCTCAACTAACCCAGGCTTAGGATGAGCTCAGGAAACCGTACAATATCCACTGTTATGACAGTGTGAGAGATCGTATGATCATTCTCTCTGCCTTGAAGAACAAACAGGAGAGAGAACACGCACGGACAAATAGGTGATCGCCCAGTGTAAACACAGGAGGAGATGGGTGGGTGGGCAGGTACATACACATGTACGGTGGTGAGGGTACACACGCGTGTATAGATGTGCTTGGTAGGCACGTACATGTGTGCATATACATGGGAATGTATATGTATACATGTATTTTGTATAAACATAAGTCACACACACGCATACATGGAGCAGGGAGAGAGTGGATCTAGTAGCGACTGGTGAAGAGGAGGGGCCAGGAGCTATGAATCGACCCCTGCAACCACAATTAGGTGAGTACACACACACACAAAGAGGGGACAGAAAGGAAGTAAGGGATTACATAGGAACACTTCAGACTGCGGGTTCCCAAGGTGGTGATTGCAGTAATGTACAACCCACCACTGAATAGCAGGAGGCCAAAACAAGAATGTGACGAGAGTAACAGAGCAATGGTGGGCACACTTGCTGAGGTGGACAGAAGGGCCCATGTGGATGATTTCAATCACAAGGAGATTGGGTAAACCTGGAACCACACGGGGTACCTGAAACGTCAAGGGCCAAGATAATGGAGGTGGTACTGGAAAACCTCATACATCAATATGTTAGGGATACTACCAGAGAGAGAGGAGGAACCAGCTTACCACTCCACCACTTTAAGGTCATAATTATAACCTTTTTTTAATAATTACGTCTTAATGAGGTAAGGTAAACGTGGGTCTTAGTCAGATGATGACACACCTTTGGAGATTTTGGTTATCTGACCGAAGCCTTCTACTGGCTTACCGGTTCACCCAGTAATTATTATTATTATTAAAGATTCGCCGGTATTCTCCCGGCCCGGGCCTTTTCCAAGTGGTGGCCCGGCCTTGGCTCCCTCTTTAGGGAGTGTCTGAGACCTAAGTCTCCCATGGGAGGAGGCACAAGTACCTCCTCATCTTTGGGACCAACTGTCCCCAGGCCTAGCCACGAGCTAGGCCTCTCTGGTCTGCCATCCCCGCCCCAAAGGGGCAAATGGGAATGACAGTCTTATGAGCTAAAGGCTCGGGCTCAGGCACCTACCCTACCCTAGAAGGGCTGGGCATGATGTCGATGCCCTAAAACACTTATGTAAATATTTTTTATACACCCTTATAATCCCTATTTTTATATTACCTTTCTATTCTATTTTATTATGTTGATTTTCTGGTATTAACGACGTAAAGTTTACCTTGTAGACTAAGTGGCAGGGTTAAGACAAGACATAGTTGAAAAATATTCAGTTTGCTTGTGGTAAACTTAGCAGGGGTAACCCAAGTAGACTCTCTCTCTCTCTCTCTCCTGCCTCTTGTGTCTTCTCTCTTCTAGTTTGTCTTCGACGCCATCGTCGGTTAGTTCTCTTTTTGTTCTCTGTTTTGCAGTTCTTTGTAGTAGGTCAGTTGCTGTGTTCCTTTCTTAAGTGAATGTGACCTGACCTGACTAGGTTGGGTAGCTTAAGCCGGTAGGAGACTTGGACCTGCCTCGCATGGGCTGTTGAGAAATGGTTTACCAGCTAAGGTTAAAGATTAAGTATAGGGGGAACTTAGCTTGGTAAGACAGCTCATCGCCTGCACAGCCGCCCCTGCAGGCGAGGTCTTGAGAAGTCATAACTGCTTCGCAATGTGCTCTAAGAGAGTATATTATGTTTGATTATAAATTACCCCCTGGGGGGGTGTTATGTCAGCATATATCAGACACTGATTGCTGACAACACTTACTTCTGTGGACTCAAAGGTCCACTTATCACTGGGGTTTATGATAAGTGACTAACTTCAAACTTTATACTCAACTGCGCAGTCAATAGTAGTACATCACAAGTTAGTACACTTACCTGGGTATATGTATCCGACCCGTAGTTACGCCCAGAAATCCGATGTCTTGACTGAAGAATAGTGTTCTTTGAAGAATGTCGCACTACACTCTGTTGGATCACAACACTCGTTGTTACACTGTTCATCAATAATTATTCACACCATAATGTCACTAAAGAAGCTGATCACACTTCTCTGTAAATGTTTATTGAGATTCTTTTGTGCAAAACGTGTGGAACAGTGTTCTTTGTTGGTTATCCCGGCACGTCAATGTCTCTCTCAGTAGAGTCAAAAGTAATCTGACCTCACAGCGTCCTACGCCACTGCAGTGCCCCTCGAACATAAAGGAAAAGCTGACCTAGTACTTTTCACTTCCTTGCCAAACTTCCACCATGAAGCAAAGCAGAATGCTGGATTCTTGCTGTCTTAAGCATAGACAACAATGTCCACTATCTTTACCATGGTAATAACGTGGGAGCAGGATCTTCCTTAATTGTCCTGCTAAGGTAAGAGATGGACTGTCTCTTATTAAACTACACTTTGCAACACTGGACTCTTGCAAGGAGCGGCGGTCGCTTGACCACGTCACAAACTCGTATTGCATCTGGGATCAATTGCTGTAGCAGTAAATAAAATGTTTGCTGTTTCTGAGAGGGCTGGGCCCCTCAGGGCTGAAAAGGGCTGAAGGGGGCTGATACCCCCCTCCTGGAGAAAATTTCTCCACATGGGCCAATAGGCCTGATGCAGTGCTCCTTCTGTCTTATGTTCTTATGTTGTGTTTGTGTGTGTGTTTGTACTCACCTACATGTGGTTGCAGGGATTGATTTATAGCTCCTGGCCCCGATAAAGCTCCATGAGCTTTATCATACCTCTTCTTAAAGCTATGTATGGTTCCTGCCTCCACTATGTCACTTGCCAGACTATTCCACTTCCTGACAACTCTATGACTGAAGAAATACTTCCTGACATCCCTGTGATTCATCTGAGTCTTCAACTTCCAGTTGTCACCCCTTGTTGCTTTGGCCCCTTGTTGCTGTGACCCCTTGTTGCTGTGACCCCTTGTTACCGTGACCCCTTGTTGTTGTGTCACAACTCTGGAACATCCTGTCTCTGTCCGGCTTGTCAGTTCCTCTCAGTACTTTATATGTCGCTATAATGTCTCCCCTAACCCTCCTGTCCTCCAGTGTCGTCAGGTTGATTTCCCTTAATCTCTCCTCGTAGGACATACCCCTCAGTTCCGGGTTTAGTCTTGTTGCAAACTTTGCAGTTTCTAATTCTTGACGTGTTTGACCAGGTATGGGTTCCAAACTGGTGCTGCGTACTCCAGTATGGGCCTGAGGTACACAGTGTACAGTGTCTTAAACGATTCCTTACTGAGGTATCGGAAAGCTATTCTCAGGTTTGCTAGGCGCCCATATGCTGCAGCAGTTATCTGGATGATGTGCGGTCCAGATGTGCTCGGTAGCCTGGCGGCTAAAACTTTCGCTTCACATGGTCACATGGCGAGGGTTCAGGTTCGATTCCCTGCGAGGACAGAAACATTGGATGTGTTTCCTTACACCGGTTGTCTATGTTCACCCATCAGTAAAATGGGTACCTGGGTGTTAGTGGACTGGTGTGGGTCGCATCCTGGGTGTTAGTGAACTGGTGTGGGTCGCATCCTGGGTGCTAGTGAACTGGTGTGGGTCACATCCTGGGTGTTAGTGGACTGGTGTGGGTGGCATCCTGGTTGTTAGTGGACTGGTGTGGGTCACATTCTGGGTGTTAGTGGAATGATGTGGGTCACATTCTGGGTGTTAGTGGACTGGTGTGGGTCACATCCTGGGTGTTAGTGGACTGGTGTGGGTCGCATCCTGGGAGTAGTGGACTGGTGTGGGTCACATTCTGGGTGTTAGTGGACTGGTGTGGGTCACATCCTGGGAGTAGTGGACTGGTGTGGGTCACATCCTGGGAGTAGTGAACTGGTGTGGGTCACATCCTGGGTGTTAGTGGACTGGTGTGGGTCACATTGCAGAGTCACTTGTTTGCACAGAACTGCTAAATGCCTCAAATGATGTAGTGGGAGTTTTAGCAGTAAAGGTCGAGAACCAAAACCTAGTCATTGTGGTAGTCTACAAGCCTCCGGATGCAACATCCCAGCAATTCCAGGAACAGCTGTTAAAAATTGACCACTGTCTGGAAAATCTTCCAGCTCCTGCACCCAACATCTTGCTCCTGGGGGATTTCAACTTAAGGCACCTAAAATGGAGGAATATAGCAAATAATATTGTTGCAGTAATAACACCAGGAGGCAGCTCTGATGAAAACTCACACTCACACGAGCTTTTAAATCTCTACACAAAATTCAATTTAAACCAGCAAATAATAGAGCCTACTAGACTGGAGAATACACTAAACCTCATCTTCACTAACAATGATGATCTGATAAGAAATGTCACCATATCAAAAACAATATACTCAGATCACAACATAATTGAGGTTCAGTCATGTATGCGCGGAGCCCCAGACCGACATAATGAGATTAGTCACGAGGGAGCATTCACCAAATTCAACTTCAGTAACAAAAACATAAAGTGGGACCAAGTAAACCAAGTCCTAACCGATATAAGCTGGGAAGATATACTAAGCAACACAGACCCCAACTTATGCCTAGAACAGATTAACTTGCTGGCACTCGATGTATGCACAAGGCTTATTCCTCTAAGAAAAAGGAGGAGTAGATGTAAAATAGAAAGAGACAGGCGCTCCCTTTACAGGCGTCGGAAAAGAATAACAGAGCGGCTAAAAGAGGTCAATATATCTGAAATGCGTAGGGAGACACTGGTCAGAGAAATAGCAAGCATCGAACTTAAGCTTAAAGAATCCTTTAGGAGTCAGGAAACGCGGGAAGAACTAAAAGCCATAAATGAAATCGAAAGAAACCCAAAGTATTTCTTTTCTTAGGCCAAATCAAAATCGAGAACAACGTCCAGTATTGGGCCCCTACTTAAACAAGATGGGTCCTACAGTGATGACAGCAAGGAAATGAGTAAGCTACTCAAGTCCCAATATGACTCAGTTTTTAGCAAGCCGCTAACCAGACTGAGAATCGAAGATCAAAATGAATTTTTTATGAGAGAGCCACAAAATTTGATTAACACAAGCCTATCCGATGTTATCCTGACGCCAAATGACTTCGAACAGGCGATAAATGACATGCCCATGCACTCTGCCCCAGGGCCAGACTCATGGAACTCTGTGTTCATCAAGAACTGCAAGAAGCCCTTATCACGAGCCTTTTCCATCCTATGGAGAGGGAGCATGGACACGGGGGTCGTCCCACAGTTACTAAAAACAACAGACAGCCCCACTCCACAAAGGGGGCAGTAAAGCAACAGCAAAGAACTACAGACCAATAGCACTAACATCCCATATCATAAAAATCTTTGAAAGGGTCCTAAGAAGCAAGATCACCACCCAACTAGAAACCCATCAGTTACACAACCCAGGGCAACATGGGTTTAGAACAGGTCGCTCCTGTCTGTCTCAACTATTGGATCACTACGACAAGGTCCTAAATGCACTAGAAGACAAAAAGAATGCAGATGTAATATATACAGACTTTGCAAAAGCCTTCGACAAGTGTGACCATGGCGTAATAGCGCACAAAATGCGCGCTAAAGGAATAACAGGAAAAGTCGGTCGATGGATCTATAATTTCCTCACTAACAGAACACAGAGAGTAGTCGTCAACAGAGTAAAGTCCGAGGCAGCTACGGTGAAAAGCTCTGTTCCACAAGGCACAGTACTCGCTCCCATCTTGTTCCTCATCCTCATATCCGACATAGACAAGGATGTCAGCCACAGCACCGTGTCTTCCTTTGCAGATGACACCCGAATCTGCATGACAGTGTCTTCCATTGCAGACACTGCAAAGCTCCAGGCGGACATCAACCAAATCTTTCAGTGGGCTGCAGAAAACAATATGAAGTTCAACGATGAGAAATTTCAATTACTCAGATATGGTAAACATGAGGAAATTAAATCTTCATCAGAGTACAAAACAAATTCTGGCCACAAAATAGAGCGAAACACCAACGTCAAAGACCTGGGAGTGATCATGTCGGAGGATCTCACCTTCAAGGACCATAACATTGTATCAATCGCATCTGCTAGAAAAATGACAGGATGGATAATGAGAACCTTCAAAACTAGGGAGGCCAAGCCCATGATGACACTCTTCAGATCACTTGTTCTATCTAGGCTGGAATATTGCTGCACACTAACAGCACCTTTCAAGGCAGGTGAAATTGCCGACCTAGAAAATGTACAGAGAACTTTCACAGCGCGCATAACGGAGATAAAACACCTAAATTATTGGGAGCGCTTGAGGTTCCTAAACCTGTATTCCCTGGAACGCAGGAGGGAGAGATACATGATTATATACACCTGGAAAATCCTAGAGGGACTAGTACCGAACTTGCACACGAAAATCACTCACTACGAAAGCAAAAGACTTGGCAGACGATGCACCATCCCCCCAATGAAAAGCAGGGGTGTCACTAGCACGTTAAGAGACCATACAATAAGTGTCAGGGGCCCGAGACTGTTCAACTGCCTCCCAGCACACATAAGGGGGATTACCAACAGACCCCTGGCAGTCTTCAAGCTGGCACTGGACAAGCACCTAAAGTCAGTTCCGGATCAGCCGGGCTGTGGCTCGTACGTTGGTTTGCGTGCAGCCAGCAGCAACAGCCTGGTTGATCAGGCTCTGATCCACCAGGAGGCCTGGTCACAGACCGGGCCGCGGGGGGGTTGACCCCCGGAACTCTCTCCAGGTAAACTCCAGGTAAACATCCTGAGTGTTAGTGAACTGGTGTGGGTCACATCCTGGGTGTTAGTGAACTGGTGTGGGTCACATCCTACGTGTTAGTGAACTGGTGTGGGTCACATCCTGGGTGTTAGTGGACTGGTGTGGGTCACATCCTGAGTGTTAGTGAACTGGTGTGGGTCACATCCTGGGTGTTAGTGAACTGGTGTTGGTCACATCCTGGATGTTAGTGGACTGGTGTGGGTCACATCCAGGGTGTTAGTGGACTGGTGTGGGTCACATGCTGAGTGTTAGTGACTGGTGTGGGTCACATCTTGGGTGTTAGTGGACGGGTGTGGGTCACATCCTTGGTGTTAGTGAACTGGTGTGGGTCACATCCTGGGTATTAGTGAACTTGTGTGGGTCACATCCTGGGTGTTAGTGGACTGGTGTGGGTCACATCCTGGGTGTTAGTGAACTGGTGTGGGTTACATCCTGGGTGCTAGCGAACTGGTGTGGGTCACATCCTGGGTGTTAGTGGACTGGTGTGGGTCACATCCTGGGTGTTAGTGAACTGGTGTGGGTTACATCCTGGGTGTTAGTGGACTGGTGTGGGTCACATCCTGGGTGTTAGTGGACTAGTGTGGGTCACATCCTGGGTGTTATTGAACTGGTGTGGGTCACATCCTGGGTGTTAGTGGACTAGTGTGGGTCACATCCTGGGTGTTAGTGAACTGGTGTGGGTTACATCCTGGGTGTTAGTGGACTGGTGTGGGTCACATCCTGAGTGTTAGTGGACTGGTGTGGGTCACATCCTGGGTGTTAGTGGACTGGTGTGGGTCACATCCTGGGTGTTAGTGGACTGGTGTGGGTCACATCCTGGGTGTTAGTGAACTGGTGTGGGTCACATCCTGGGTGTTAGTGGACTGGTGTGGGTCGCATCCTGGGTGTTAGTGGGCTGGTGTGGGTCACATCCTGGGTGTTAGTGGACTGGTGTGGGTGCCATCATGGGTGTTAGTGGACTGGTGTGGGTCACATCCTGGGTGTTAGTAGACTGGTGTGGGTCACATCCTGGGTGTTAGTGGACTGGTGTGGGTCACATCATGGGTGTTAGTGGACTGGTGTGGGTCACATCCTGGGTGTTAGTGGACTGGTGTGGGTCACATCCTGGGTGTTAGTGGACTGGTGTGGGTCACATCCTGGGTGTTAGTGGACTGGTGTGGGTCACATCCTGGGTGTTAGTGGACTGGTGTGGGTCACATCCTGGGTGTTAGTGGACTGGTGTGGGTCACATCCTGGGTGTTAGTGGACTGGTGTGGGTCACATCCTGGGTGTTAGTGGACTGGTGTGGGTCACATCCTGGGTGTTAGTGGACTGGTGTGGGTCACATCCTGGGTGTTAGTGGACTGGTGTGGGTCACATCCTGGGTGTTAGTGGACTGGTGTGGGTCACATCCTGGGTGTTAGTGGACTGGTGTGGGTCACATCCTGGGTGTTAGTGGACTGGTGTGGGTCACATCCTGGGTGTTAGTGGACTGGTGTGGGTCACATCCTGGGTGTTAGTGGACTGGTGTGGGTCACATCCTGGGTGTTAGTGGACTGGTGTGGGTCACATCCTGGGTGTTAGTGGACTGGTGTGGGTCACATCCTGGGTGTTAGTGGACTGGTGTGGGTCACATCCTGGGTGTTAGTGGACTGGTGTGGGTCACATCCTGGGTGTTAGTGGACTGGTGTGGGTCACATCCTGGGTGTTAGTGGACTGGTATGGGTCACATCCTGGGTGTTAGTGGACTGGTGTGGGTCACATCCTGGGTGTTAGTGGACTGGTGTGGGTCACATCCTGGGTGTTAGTGGACTGGTGTGGGTCACATCCTGGGTGTTAGTGGACTGGTGTGGGTCACATCCTGGGTGTTAGTGGACTGGTGTGGGTCACATCCTGGGTGTTAGTGGACTGGTGTGGGTCACATCCTGGGTGTTAGTGGACTGGTGTGGGTCACATCCTGGGTGTTAGTGGACTGGTGTGGGTCACATCCTGGGTGTTAGTGGACTGGTGTGGGTCACATCCTGGGTGTTAGTGGACTGGTGTGGGTCACATCCTGGGTGTTAGTGGACTGGTGTGGGTCACATCCTGGGTGTTAGTGGACTGGTGTGGGTCACATCCTGGGACAAAACTGACATAATTTGCGGGAAATGCTGTACATAACAAGGGACTTTCTATATAGTAGTATGTCACTGATGTCAGCTATGGTCTGTATACCTTGTACATGTACTGGTATACCTTGTACATGTACTGGTATACCTTGTACATGTACTGGTATACCTTGTACATGTACTGGTATACCTTGTACATGTACTGGTATACCTTGTACATGTACTGGTATACCTTGTACATGTACTGGTATACCTTGTACATGTACTGGTATACCTTGTACATGTACTGGTATACCTTGTACATGTACTGGTATACCTTGTGCATGTACTGGTATACCTTGTACATGTACTGGTATACCTTGTACATGTACTGGTATACCTTGTGCATGTACTGGTATACCTTGTACATGTACTGGTATACCTTGTACATGTACTGGTATACCTTGTGCATGTACTGGTATACCTTGTACATGTACTGGTATACCTTGTACATGTACTGGTATACCTTGTGCCTGTACTGGTATACCTTGTACATGTACTGGTATACCTTGTACATGTACTGGTATACCTTGTACCTGTACTGGTATACCTTGTACATGTACTGGTATACCTTGTACATGTACTGGTATACCAGTACATGTACCTGTACTGGTATACCTTGTACATGTACTGGTATACCTTGTACATGTACTGGTATAACTTGTACAAATTGTACATGTACTGGTATACCTTGTACATGTACTGGTATACCTTGTACATGTACTGGTATACCTTGTACATGTACTGGTATACCTTGTACATGTACTGGTATAACTTGTACATGTACTGGTATACCTTGTACATGTACTGGTATACCTTGTACATGTACTGGTATACCTTGTACATGTACTGGTATACCTTGTACATGTACTGGTATACCTTGTACATGTACTGGTATACCTTGTACATGTACTGGTATACCTTGTACATGTACTGGTATACCTTGTACATGTACTGGTATACCTTGTACATGTACTGGTATACCTTGTACATGTACTGGTATACCTTGTGCATGTACTGGTATACCTTGTACATGTACTGGTATACCTTGTACATGTACTGGTATACCTTGTACCTGTACTGGTATACCTTGTACATGTACTGGTATACCTTGTACATGTACTGGTATACCTTGTACATGTACTGGTATACCTTGTACATGTACTGGTATACCTTGTACATGTACTGGTATACCTTGTACATGTACTGGTATACCTTGTACATGTACTGGTATACCTTGTACATGTACTGGTATACCTTGTACATGTACTGGTATACCTTGTACATGTACTGGTATACCTTGTACATGTACTGGTATACCTTGTACATGTACTGGTATACCTTGTACCTGTACTGGTATACCTTGTACATGTACTGGTATACCTTGTACATGTACTGGTATACCTTGTACATGTACTGGTATACCTTGTGCATGTACTGGTATACCTTGTACATGTACTGGTATACCTTGTACATGTACTGGTATACCTTGTACCTGTACTGGTATACCTTGTACATGTACTGGTATACCTTGTACATGTACTGGTATACCTTGTACATGTACTGGTATACCTTGTACCTGTACTGGTATACCTTGTACATGTACTGGTATACCTTGTACATGTACTGGTATACCTTGTACATGTACTGGTATACCTTGTACCTGTACTGGTATACCTTGTACCTGTACTGGTATACCTTGTACATGTACTGGTATACCTTGTACCTGTACTGGTATACCTTGTACATGTACTGGTATACCTTGTACATGTACTGGTATACCTTGTACATGTACTGGTATACCTTGTACATGTACTGGTATACCTTGTACCTGTACTGGTATACCTTGTACATGTACTGGTATACCTTGTACATGTACTGGTATACCTTGTACATGTACTGGTATACCTTGTACATGTACTGGTATACCTTGTACCTGTACTGGTATACCTTGTACATGTACTGGTATATCTTGTACATGTACTGGTATACCTTGTACATGTACTGGTATACCTTGTACATGTACTGGTATACCTTGTACCTGTACTGGTATACCTTGTACATGTACTGGTATACCTTGTACATGTACTGGTACACCTTGTACATGTACTGGTATACCTTGTACATGTACTGGTATACCTTGTACCTGTACTGGTATACCTTGTACCTGTACTGGTATACCTTGTACATGTACTGGTATACCTTGTACATGTACTGGTATACCTTGTACATGTACTGGTATACATTGTACATGTACTGGTATACCTTGTACATGTACTGGTATACCTTGTACATGTACTGGTATACCTTGTACATGTACTGGTATACCTTGTACATGTACTGGTATACCTTGTACATGTACTGCTAGTAAATAATGATATTATTATTATTATTATTATTAGTATTATTATTATTATTATTATTATTATTATTATTATTCTCACCCCAAGATCCTACTCCCTGAGTGTAGCCTTTGACCTCTTAGTCTATACTCAGTCTATTGCTGGGGTTGAGCTCCAGGAGCCAGTTGCTGGACCAGGCTTGCACCCTGTCCAGATCCCCTTGTAGGCTTACCTGATCCTCGTCCGCTTCTATTCTCCTCATCAGCTTCACTTCTAAGTCTATCCCTTCTGTCATGTCTTTTACTTATACTAGAAATAGCACTGGACCTAGAACTAAGCCCTGTGGAACCCCGCTCGTCAGGGGCGCCCACTCTGACACTTCGTCTCGTACCATGACTGTGTGTGTGTGTGTTTGTGTGAGCACCTCCAGGAGGTCACCAGGCGAGGTTACGAGGTACTGAGCCAGGAGAGTGACCTGTGACCTCAGAGGTAACAACCAGGGGCAGTAATGATGTAGATCTCAACGTTAAGAAAGGTAAATGCAGCCTTATTGACTTCTTGTGAGGGCAGACAGGCAGCAAGCAGACGCTGGCAGACAGGCAGCAAGCAGACGCTGGCAGACAGGCAGCAAGCGGACGCTGGCAGACAGGCAGCAAGCAGACGCTGGCAGACAGGCAGCAAGCAGACGCTAGCAGACAGGCAGCAAGCAGACGCTGGCAGACAGGCAGCAAGCAGACGCTGGCAGACAGGCAGCAAGCAGACGCTGGCAGACAGGCAGCAAGCAGACGCTAGCAGACAGGCAGCAAGCAGACGCTGGCAGACAGGCAGCAAGCAGACGCTGGCAGACAGGCAGCAAGCAGACGCTAGCAGACAGGCAGCAAGCAGACGCTGGCAGACAGGCAGCAAGCAGACGCTAGCAGACAGGCAGCAAGCAGACGCTGGCAGACAGGCAGCAAGCAGACGCTAGCAGACAGGCAGCAAGCAGACGCTGGCAGACAGGCAGCAAGCAGACGCTGGCAGACAGGCAGCAAGCAGACGCTAGCAGACAGGCAGCAAGCAGACGCTGGCAGACAGGCAGCAAGCAGACGCTAGCAGACAGGCAGCAAGCAGACGCTGGCAGACAGGCAGCAAGCAGACGCTGGCAGACAGGCAGCAAGCAGACGCTGGCAGACAGGCAGGTTAGTAGACACAGGTAGCAAGCAACCCCACCGCCACCACTACCACCCTCTACCACCACTGCTACCACTAACACCCCCTACCACAACTACAACCACTACCACCCCTTACCACCACTACCACCCCTACCACCACTATCACCGCTGCAACCCCCTACCACGACTACCGCCATTACCACTACTACCACCACTACCACCCCCTACCACTACTACCACCACTACCACCACTACCACCCCCTACCACTACTACCACCACTACCACTATCGCCAAAAATACCTGAGCCTATTAACAAGAATTTCCAACATTTTCGGCCAGCCTTCACAACACAGGAAACAAATGTGAGAAGCTCTAGCTGGCGTCAGAAGCTTGAGGTTGAAGTTAAGCTCCTGGGCCGCTGGTGACACACGCAGGGCAGGCCACGGTGCGTCAACAAGAGGCTTGGATCTATGCCGCTGACTTATTCTTACTGAGATGGTGGGTGGTTCATCCTCGCCTTACTGTGCAGTGAGTTAGAGAGAGAGAGAGAGAGAGAGAGAGAGAGAGAGAGAGAGAGAGAGAGAGAGAGAGAGAGAGAGAGCCAGAGAGAGAGAGAGAGAGAGAGAGAGAGAGAGAGCCAGAGAGAGAGAGAGAGAGAGAGAGAGAGAGAGAGAGAGAGAGAGAGAGAGAGAGAGAGAGAGAGAGAGAGAGAGAGAGAGAGAGAGAGAGAGAGAGAGAGAGAGAGAGAGAGAGAGAGAGAGAGAGAGAGAGAGAGAGAGAGAGAGAGAGAGAGAGAGAGAGAGAGAGAGAGAGAGAGAGAGAGAGAGAGAGAGAGAGAGAGAGAGAGAGAGCCAGAGAGAGAGAGAGAGAGAGAGAGAGAGCCAGAGAGAGAGAGAGAGAGAGAGAGAGAGAGAGAGAGAGAGAGAGAGAGAGAGAGAGAGCCAGAGAGAGAGAGAGAGAGAGAGAGAGAGAGAGAGAGAGAGAGAGAGAGAGAGAGAGAGAGAGAGAGAGAGAGAGAGAGAGAGAGAGAGAGAGAGAGAGAGAGAGAGAGAGAGAGAGAGAGAGAGAGAGAGAGAGAGAGAGAGAGAGAGAGAGAGAGAGAGAGAGAGAGAGAGAGAGAGAGAGAGAGAGAGAGAGTATGCTCCACTTTCTTGGTTTGCCTGCCCCCCTCTCATCTGCGACTGCTTGACAGAGTAGAGAACAGAGCAAGACGTCTCATCTCTCGCCTGGACCCATCCTGGATAGATCTGTCATTTCAGCAGAGCCTTCAACATAGGAGGGATGTGGGTGGCCTTACTGTTATGTACAAGGCCAATATTGTCAAAATACCACACTTGGATCCACTTCGAGGACAGCGTGAAATAAGCTTTTATGCCACAAGACGGGCAGAAAGCAGCAACTTCACTCTGGCTGTACCCTTCTCCAGAACATCACTCCCATCTGAGATCATACATACCCAGGATGACTCGAGTATGGAACACATTCGTACAGCATAATGATGTCAACGAGATAACGTCAGTTGATCAAATGAAAATGCTGGCCCACAGATGGCTCCAACTTCATCCTGTTCCCTACTTGTATGTCTCATAACAAAAATGCTTTCAAATGAGCTGATGTAGGTAATAGCCTAGCTTGCCAATAAAGTTAGGAATCCTTAACCTGTAAATAGCTGTCAATAAAGCTGGGGATCCTAACCTTGCAAACCCTGAAAAAAAAAAAAAAAAAAAAAAAAAAAAAAAAAAAAAAAAAAAGAGAGAGAGAGAGAGAGAGAGAGAGAGAGAGAGAGAGAGAGAGAGAGAGAGAGAGAGAGAGAGAGAGAGAGGAGAAAGGGAGAGAGAGGGGGAGAGAGAGAGAGAGAGAGAGAGAGAGAGAGAGAGAGAGATAGAGAGAGAGAGAGAGAGAGAGAGAGAGAGGGAGAGAGAGAAGAGAGAGAGAGAGAGAGAGAGAGAGAGAGAGAGAGAGAGAGAGAGAGAGAGAGAGAGAGAGAGAGAGAGAGAGAGAGAGAGAGAGAGAGAGAGAGAGAGGGAGAGAGAGAGAGAGAGAGAGAGAGAGAGAGAGAGAGGGAGAGAGAGAGAGAGAGAGAGAGAGAGAGAGAGAGAGAGAGAGAGAGAGAGAGAGAGAGGGAGAGATTGAGAGAGAGAGGGAGAGAGAGGGAGAGAGAGAGAGAGAGAGAGAGAGAGAGAGAGAGAGAGAGAGAGAGAGAGAGAGAGAGAGAGAGAGAGAGAGAGAGAGAGAGAGAGAGAGAGAGAGAGCCAGAGAGAGGAAGTTAGAGAGAGAGAGATATCCAGAGAGAGGAAGTTAGAGAGAGAGAACCAGAGAGACGAAGTTAGAGAAAGAGAGAGAGAACCAGAGAGAGGAAGTCAGAGAGAGAGAGAGAGAGAGAGAGAGAGAGAGAGAGCCAGAGAGAGGAAGTTAGAGAGAGAGAGAGCCAGAGAGAGAAAAAGAGAGAGGGTGAAAGAAAGGAAGATATTCACAGACAGAGAAAGAATGAACCCAAGAAAGCACAGTCAACCAAACTGAGGAAATTTAAGCTAGCTTTAAAAAGCTACGCCAACCTGCCTCTCTCACATTACCTATGGGCAGGTGCACAAGACACGGGAAGACGCAGGTGGAATGACGAGGTGAAGAAAGGAATAACAGAAGACAATGGATAACTTACGTGTGTGAGGGCAGGTGTAAGAGAATAGAGGAAGGATTGGTGGAATGATGTGGTAGATAGAGATATACTTAGCAAAGGAGAGGGTTGGGAGATTTGAAAAATATATAGAGGGTGAGGATTGGGGTTTGGTTGGCTAATGTAGTTTTAAGATTATCTACTACACGAGGTTGATTAAGGCTGCTGGTCACCTGGTCACCTGGTCACCTGGTCACCTGGTCACCTGGTCACCTGGTCACCTGGTCACCTAGTCACCTGGTCACCTAGTCACCTGGTCACCTGGTCACCTGGTCACCTGGTCACCTGGTCACCTGGTCACCTGGTCACCACCAGTCAAGAATTCTTTAATACCTAAAATACTGATTAATGGAAACTACCAGTGTATATACACTGAGATATACACCTCTCAGTGTATATACACTGAGATATACACCTCTCAGTGTATATACACTGAGATATACACCTCTCAGTGTATATATACACTGAGATATATACCTCTCCGTGTGTATATACTGAGATATACACCTCTCAGTGTATATACACTGAGATATACACCTCTAAATGTATATACATTGAGATATACACCTCTCAGTGTATATACACTGAGATATACACCTCTAAGTGTATATACATTGAGATATACACCTATCAGTGTATATACACTGAGATATACACCTCTCAGTGTATATACACTGAGATATACACCTCACAGTGTATATACACTGAGATATACACCTCTCAGTGTATATACACTGAGATATACACCTCACAGTGTATATACACTGAGATATACACCTCACAGCGTATATACACTGAGATATACACCTCTCAGTATATATACACCTAGATATACACCTCTCAGTGTATATACACCTAGATATACACCTCTCAGTGTATATACACTGAGATATACACCTCTCACTGTATATACACTGAGATATACACCTCTCAGTGTATATACACTGAGATATACACCTCTCAGTGTATATAAACTGAGATATACACCTCACAGTGTATATACACTGAGATATACACCTCTCAGTGTATATGCACTGAGATATACACCTCTCAGTGTATATACACTGAGATATACACCTCTCAGTGTATATACACTGAGATATACACCTCTCAGTGTATATACACTGAGATATACACCTCTCAGTGTATATACACTGAGATATACACCTCTCAGTGTATATACACTGAGATATACACCTCTCAGTGTATATACACTGAGATATACACCTCTCAGAGTATATACATTGAGATATACACCTCTCAGTGTATATACACTGCGATATACACCTCTCAGTGTATGTACACTGAGATATACACCTCTCAGTGTATATACACTGCGATATACACCTCACAGTGTATATACACTGAGATATACACCTCTCAGTGTATATACACTGAGATATACACCTCTCAGTGTATATACACTGAGATATACACCTCACAGTGTATATACACTGAGATATACACCTCTCAGTGTATATACACTGAGATATACACCTCTCAGTGTATATACACTGAGATATACACCTCACAGTGTATATACACTGAGATATACACCTCACAGTGTATATACACTGAGATATACACCTCACAGCGTATATACACTGAGATATACATCTCTCAGTATATATACACCTAGATATACACCTCTCAGTGTATATACACCTAGATATACACCTCTCAGTGTATATACACTGAGATATACACCTCTCACTGTATATACACTGAGATATACACCTCTCAGTGTATATACACTGAGATATACACCTCTCAGTGTATATACACTGAGATATACACCTCACAGTGTATATACACTGAGATATACACCTCTCAGTGTATATGCCCTGAGATATACACCTCTCAGTGTATATACACTGAGATATACACCTCTCAGTGTATATACACTGAGATATACACCTCTCAGTGTATATACACTGAGATATACACCTCTCAGTGTATATACACTGAGATATACACCTCTCAGTGTATATACAACGAGATATACACCTCTCAGTGTATATACACTGAGATATACACCTCTCAGAGTATATACATTGAGATATACACCTCTCAGTGTATATACACTGCGATATACACCTCTCAGT
>NW_027195902.1:60000-65000 GCF_038502225.1 Cherax quadricarinatus | reverse complement strand
TACCCTTGTGATACCTTCCTCAGTACCCTGATGATACCTTCCTCAGTACCCTGATGATACCTTCCTCAGTACCCTGATGATACCCTCCTCAGTACCCTGGTGATACCCTCCTCAGTACCCTCGTGATTCCCTCCTAAGTACCCTGATAATACCCTCCTCAGTACCCTGATGATACCCTCCTCAGTACCCTGATGATACCCTCCTCAGTACCCTGGTGATGCCCTCCTCAGTACCCTGGTGATACACTCCTCAGTACCCTGATGATACCCTCAGTACCCTCATGATACCCTCCTCAGTACCCCGGTGATACTCTACTCAGTACACTGGGGATTCCCTCCTAAGTACCCTGATGATACCTTCCTCAGTACCCTGGTGATACCTTCCTCAGTACCCTGATGATACCTTCCTCAATACCCTGGTGATACCTTCCTCAGTACCCTGATGATACTTTCCTCAGTACCCTGGTGATACCTTCCTCAGTACCCTGGTGATACCTTCCTCAGTACCCTGGTGATACCTTCCTCAGTACCCTGATGATACTTTCCTCAGTACCCTGATGATACCTTCCTCAGTACCCTGATGATACCTTCCTCAGTACCCTGGTGATGCATTCCTCAGTACCCTGGTCATACCTTCCTCAGTACCCTGATGATACCCTCCTCAGTACCCTGATGATACCTTCCTCAGTACCCTGATGATACGTTCCTCAGTACCCTGATGATACCCTCCTCAGTACCCTGATGATACCCTCCTCAGTACCCTGATGATACCTTCCTCAGTACCCTGGTGATACCTTCCTCAGTACCCTGGTGATACCTTCCTCAGTAAACTGGTGATACCTTCCTCAGTACCCTGGTGATGCATTCCTCAGTACCCTGGTCATACCTTCCTCAGTACCCTGATGATACCCTCCTCAGTACCCTGATGATACCTTCCTCAGTACCCTGATGATACGTTCCTCAGTACCCTGATGATACCTTCCTCAATACCCTGATGATACCTTCCTCAGTACCCTGGTGATACCTTCCTCAGTACCCTGATGATGCCTTCCTCAGTACCCTGATGATACCTTCCTCAGTACCCTTGTGATACCCTCCTCAGTACCCTCGTGATTCCCTCCTAAGTACCCTGATGATACCCTCCTCAGTACCCTGATGATACCCTCCTCAGTACCCTGATGATACCCTCCTCAGTACCCTGGTGATGCCCTCCTCAGTACCCTGGTGATACACTCCTCAGTACCCTGATGATACCCTCAGTACCCTTATGATACCCTCCTCAGTACCCCGGTGATACTCTACTCAGTACCCTGGGGATTCCCTCCTAAGTACCCTGATGATACCCTCCTCAGTACCATGATGATACCCTCCTCAGTACCCTGGTGATACCCTCCTCAGTACCCTGATGATACCCTCCTCAGTACCCTCATGATACCCTCTTCAGTACCCTGATGATACCCTCCTCAGTACCCTGATGATACCCTCTTCAGTACCCTGATGATAGCCTCCTAAGTACCCTGATGATACCCTCCTCAGTACCCTGATGATACCCTCCTCAGTACCATGATGATACCCTCCTCAGTATCCTGATGATACCCTCTTCAGTACCCTGATGATAGCCTCCTAAGAACCCTGATGATACTCTCCTCAGTACCCTGATGATACCCTCCTCAGTACCCTGATGATACCCTCCTAAGTACCCTGATGATACCTTCCTCAGTACCATGATGATACCCTCCTCAGTACCCTGGTGATACCCTCCTCAGTACCCTGATGATAACCTCCTCAGTACCCTGATGATACCCTCCTCAGTACCCTGATGATACCATCCTCAGTACCCTGATGATACCCTCCTCAGTACCCTGATGATACCCTCCTCAGTACCCTGATGATACCCTACTCAGTACCCTGATGATACCCTCTTCAGTACCCTGATGATACCTTCCTCAGTACCCAGATGATACCCTCTTCAGTACCCTGATGATAGCCTCCTAAGTACCCAGATGATACTCTCCTCAGTACCCTGATGATACCCTCCTCAGTACCCTGATGATACCCTCCTCAGTACCCTGATGATACCCTCCTCAGTACCCTGATGACACCCTCCTCAGTGCCCTGATGATACCCGCCTCAGCACCCTGATCATACCCTCCTCAGTACCCTGATGATACCCTCCTCAGTGCCCTGATGATACCCTCCTCAGTAACCCGATGATACCCTCCTCAGTGCCCTGATGATACCCTCCTCAGTGCCCTGATGATACCCTCCTCAGTACCCTGATGATACCCTCCTCAGTACCCTGATGATACCCTCCTCAGTGCCCTGATGATACCCTCCTCAGTGCCCTGATGATACCCTCCTCAGTACCCTGATGATACCCTCCTCAGTGCCCCGATGATACCCTCCTCAGTACCCTGATGATACCCTCCTCAGTACCCTGGAGATTCCCTTCTCAGTACCCTGATGATACCCTCCACAGTACCCTGATGATACCCTCCTCAGTACCCTGATGATACCCTCCTCAGTGCCCTGATGATACCCTTTTCAGTACCCTGATGATACCCTCCTCAGTGCCCTGATGATACCCTCCTCAGTGCCCTGATGATACCCTCCTCAGTACCCTGATGATACTCTCCTCAGTACCCTGATGATACCCTCCTCAGTGCCCTGATGATACTCTCCTCAGTGCCCTGATGATACCCTCCTCAGTACCCTGATGATACCCTCCTCAGTGCCCCGATGACACCCTCCTCAGTGCCCTGATGATACCCTCCTCAGTACCCTGATGATACCCTCCTCAGTGCCCCGATGATACCCTCCTCAGTACCCTGATGATACCCTCCTCAGTACCCTGGAGATTCCCTCCTCAGTACCCTGATGATACCCTCCACAGTACCCTGATGATACCCTCCTCAGTACCCTGATGATACCCTCCTCAGTGCCCTGATGATACCCTTTTCAGTACCCTGATGATACCCTCCTCAGTGCCCTGATGATACCCTCCTCAGTGCCCTGATGATACCCTCCTCAGTACCCTGATGATACTCTCCTCAGTACCCTGATGATACCCTCCTCAGTGCCCTGATGATACTCTCCTCAGTGCCCTGATGATACCCTCCTCAGTACCCTGATGATACCCTCCTCAGTGCCCCGATGACACCCTCCTCAGTACCCTGATGATACCCTCCTCAGTACCCTGGTGATTCCCTCCTCAGTACCCTGATGATACACTCCACAGTACCCTGATGATACCTTCTTCAGTGCCCTGATGACACCCTCCTCAGTACCCTGATGATACACTCCACAGTACCCTGATGATACCTTCTTCAGTGCCCTGATGATACCCTCCTCAGTACCCTGGTGATACCTTCCTCAGTACCCTGATGATACATTCCTCAGTACCCTGGTGATACATTCCTCAGTACCCTGATGATACCTTCCTCAGTACCCTGGTGATACCCTCCTCAGTACCCTGTTGATACCCTCCTCAGTACCCTGGTGATACCTTCCTCAGTACCCTGGTGATACCTTCCTCAGTACCCTGATGATGCCCTCCTCAGCACCCTTGTGATACACTCCTCAGTACCCTGATGATACCCTCCTCAGTACCCTGATGATACCCTCCTCAGTACCCTGGTGATACCTTCCTCAGTACTCTGATGATACCTTCCTCAGTACCCTGATGATACCCTCCTCAGTACCCTGATGATACCCTCCTCAGTACCCTGATGATACCCTCCTCAGTACCCTGGTGATACCTTCCTCAGTACTCTGATGATACCTTCCTCAGTACCCTGATGATACCCTCCTCAGTACCCTGATGATACCTTCCTCAGTACCCTAATGATACCTTCATCAGTACCCTGATGATACCCTCCTCTGTACCGTGATGATACCCTCCTCAGTACCCTGATGATACCCTCCTCAGTACCCTGATGATACCCTTCTCAGTACCCTGATGATACCCTCCTCAGTACCCTGATGATAAACTCCTCAGTACCCTGATGATGCCCTCCTCAGTACCCTGATGATTCCCTTCTCAGTACCCTGATGATACCCTCCTCAGTACCCTGATGATACCCTCCTCAGTGCCCTGATGATACCCTCTTCAGTGCCCTGATGATAACTTCCTCAGTACCCTGATGATACCCTCCTCAGTGCCCTGATGATACCCTCCACAGTACCCTAATGATACCCTCCTCAGTACCCTGATGATACCCTCCTCAGTACCCTGATGATACCCTCCTCAGTACCCTGATGATACCCTCCTCAGTACCCTGGTGATACCTTCCTCAGTACCATGATGATACCCTCCTCAGTACCCTGATGATACCCTCCTCAGTACCCTGATGATACCCTCCTCAGTACCCTGGTGATACCCTCCTCAGTACCCTGGTGATACCCTCCTCAGTACCCTGGTGATACCCTCCTCAGTACCCTGGTGATACCTTCCTCAGTAATCTGGTGATACCCTCCTCAGTACCCTGGTGATACCCTCCTCAGTACCCTGGTGATACCTTCCTCAGTACCCTGGTGATACCCTCCTCAGTACCCTGGTGATACCTTCCTCAGTACCCTGGTGATACCCTCCTCAGTACCCTGGTGATACCCTCCTCAGTACCCTGGTGATACCCTTCTCAGTACCCTGGTGATACCCTCCTCAGTACCCTGGTGATACCCTCCTCAGTACCCTGGTGATACCCTCCTCAGTACCCTGGTGATACCCTCCTCAGTACCCTGGTGATACCCTCCTCAGTACCCTGGTAATCAAGACCCTCTGGTATAATTAAGTCATAACTGGTCTGTTGTGTCCAGAGGAAAAAAATCCGTTTACTGCGTAATCCCTATGTAAGGGATTTATTGGTCGTGGGAACACAGGTGAGGCTGCCAGGTGTGTTTTCCCTGGTGGTGGGAACCCTGCTTAGACCCCCTGGTCGTTGTTGTGGTAGTGACAACACTCGTTAGACCGCCTGGTCGTTGTTGTGGTAGTGACAACACTGG
>NW_027195902.1:32500-55000 GCF_038502225.1 Cherax quadricarinatus | reverse complement strand
GCAGAGGATAGCAGAGGGTAGCAAGGATAGCAGAGGATAGCAGCGGATAGCAGAGGACAGCAGAGGATAGCAGGGGATAGCAGAGGATAGCAGGTGATAGCAGAGGATAGCAGGGGATGGCAGATTTTAGCGGAGGACAGCAGAGGATAACAGAGGATAACTAGGGATAGCAGAGGGTGGCAGGGGATAGCAGAGGATAGCAGGGGATAGCAGAGGATAGCAAGGGATAGCAGGGGATGGCACAGAATAGCACAGGATAGCAGGGTATAGCAGAGAATAGAAAGAGATTGCATAGGATAGCAGGGGATAACAGAGGAAAGCAGAGGGTAGCAGAGGAGAGCAGGGGATAGCACAGGATAACAGGGGATAGCAGAGGAAAGCAGAGGATACCAGGGGATAGCAGGGGACAGAAGAGGATAGCAGAGGATAGCAGAGGATAACATAGGATAGCAGGGGATAGCAGAGGATAGCAGAGGATAGCAGGGGATAGCAGAGAACAGAAGGGATTGCATAGGATAGCAGGGGATAGCAGAGCAAAGCAGAGGAAAGCAGATGATAGCAGGGGATAGCAGAGGATAGCACAGGATAGCACAGGATAACAGGGGATAGCAGAGGATAGCAGGGGATAACAGAGGATAGCAAGGGATAGCATAGGATAGCAGAGGATAGCAGGGGAAAGCAGAGGATAGCAGAGGATAGCAGGGGATAGCATAGGATAGCAGATGATAGCAGGGGATAGCAGAGGATAGCAGGGGATAGCAGAGTATAACAGATGATAGCAGGGGATAGCAGAGGATAGCAGGGGATAGCAGAGGATAGCAGGTGATAGCAGAGGATAGCAGCGGACAGCAAGGGATAGCATAGGATAGCAGAGGATAGCAGGTGCTTGTAGGGATAGCAGGGGATAGCAGAGGATAGCAGGGGATAGCAGGGGATAGTAGGGGATAGCAGAGTATCGCAGTTGATAGCAAGGGATAGCAGAGGATAGCAGGAGATAGCACGAAATAGAAGGGGATACGTGAGAATAGCAGGGCATAGCAGAGGATAGCAGGGGATAGCAGAGGATAGCAGAGGAGAGCAGGGGTAGCAGAGGATTTCAGAAGATAGCAGGGGATAGCAGAGGATAGCATAAAATAGCACGGGATAGCAGAGGATGGCAGAGGATAGCAGGGATAGCAGAGGATAGCAGCGGATAGCAGAGTAGAGCCGAGGATAGCAGGGGATAGCAGTGGATAGCAGGGGATAGCAGAGGATAGCATGGGATAGCAGAGGTTAGCAGAGGATAGAAGATTATAGCAGAGGATAACTGGGGATAGCAGAAGGTAGCAGGGGATAGCAGAGGATAGCAGGGGATAGCAGAGGATAGCAGGGGACAGCAGGTGATAGCTGGAGATAGCAGAGGATAGCAGGGGATAGCAGAGGATAGCAGAGGATAGCAGGGGATAGCAGAGGATAGAAGCGGATATCAGAGGATAGCAGGGGATAGCAGAGGATACCAGGGGATAAAAGGGGATAGCAGAGGATATCAGGGGATAGCAGAGGATAGCAGAGGATAGCACAGGATAACAGGGGATAACAGAGGATAGCAGAGGATACCAGTGGATAGCAGAAGATAGCAGGGGATAGCAGAAGATAGAAGAGGATAGCAGAGGATAGCAGATGATAGCAGAGCATAGCAGGGGATAACAGGGGATAGCAGGGGATAGCAGAGGTTAGTAAGGGATAGCAGAGGATAGCAGAGGATAGCAGGGGATAGCAAAGGATAGAAGGAGATAGCAGAGGATAGCAGGGGATAGCAAGGGATAGCAGAGGATAGCAGGGGATAACAGAGGATAGCACGGGATAGCATAGGATAGCAGAGGATAGCAGGGGAAAGCAGAGGATAGCAGAGAATAGCAGGGGATAGCATAGGATAGCAGAGGATAGCAGGGGATAGCAGAGGATAGCAGGGGATAGCAGAGTATAGCAGACGATAGTAGGGGATAGCAGAGGATAACAGAAAATAGCAGGGGATAGCAGGGGATAGCATAGCAAAGCAGAGGATATCAGGGGATAGCAGGGATAGCAGGAGATAGCAGAGGATAGCAGGGGATAGCAGGGGATAGCAGAGAACAGCAGATTATAGCAGGGGATGGCAGAGTATAGCAGGAGATAGCAGGGGATAGCAGGGGATACCAGAGAATAGCAGGGGATAGCACAGGTTAGCAGGGGATAGCAGAAGATAGCAGAGGATAGCAGAAGATAGCAGGGGTAGCAGAGGATAGCAGAGTATAGCAGGGGATAGCAGAGGATAGCAGGGGATAGCAGAGGATAGCAGGTGATAACAGAGGATAGAAGGGGACGGCAGATTTTAGCGGAGGACAGCAGAGGAAAACAGAGGATAACTAGGGAAAGCAGAGCGTGGCAGGGGATAGCAGAGGATAGCAGGGGATAGCAGGGGACAGCAAATGGTGATAGCTGGGGATAGCAGAGGATAGCAGGGGATAGCAGAGGATAGCAGGGGATAGCAGGGGACAGCAAATGGTGATAGCTGGGGATAGCAGAGGATAGCAGGGGATAGCAGGGGATAGCAGGGGATAGCAGAGGATAGCAGAGGATAGGAGGGGATAGCAGAGGATAGCAGAGGATAGCAGAGGATATCGGGGGATAGCAGACGACAGCAGAGGATAGCAGGGGGTAGCAGGGGATAGCAGAGCATAGCAGAGCATACCAGAGGAAAGCAGATGATAGCAGGGGATAGCAGAGGATAGCAGAGGATAGAAGGGGGTAGCAGAGGATAGCAGGGGATAGCAGAGTATAGCAGACGATAGTAGGGGATAGCAGAGGATAGCAGAAAATAGCAGGGGATAGCAGGGGATAGCATAGGATAGCAGAGGATATCAGAGGATAGCAGGGATAGCAGGAGATAGCAGAGGATAGCAGGGGATAGCAGGGTATAGCAGAGAATAGCAGATTATAGCAGGTGATGGCAGAGTACAGCAGGAGATAGCAGGGGTAGCAGAGGATAGCAGAGTATAGCAGGGGATAGCAGAGGAAAGCATAGGATAGAACGGGACAGCAGAGGATAGCAGAGGGTAGCAAGGATAGCAGGGGATAGCAGCGGATAGCAGAGGACAGCAGAGGATAGCAGGGGATAGCTAAGGATAGCAGGTGATAGCAGAGGATAGCAGGGGATGGCAGATTTTAGCAGAGGACAGCAGAGGTTAACAGAGGATAACTGGGGATAGCAGAGGGTGGCAGGGGATAGCTGAGGATAGCAGGGGATAGCATGGGATAGCAGGGGACAGCAGGTGGTGATAGCTGAGGATAGCAGAGGATAGCAGGGGATAGCAGGGGATAACAGGGGATAGGAGGGGATAGCAGAGGATAGGAGTGAATAGCAGGGGATAGCAGAGAATAGCAGAGGATAGGAGGGGATAGCAGAGGATAGCAGAGAATAGCAGAGGATAGCAGGGGGTAGCAGACGACAGCAGAGGATAGCAGGGGATAGCAGGGGATAGCAGAGGATAGCAGAGAATATCGGGGGATAGCAGACGACAGCAGAGGATAGCAGGGGGTAGCAGGGGATAGCAGAGCATAGCAGAGGATACCAGAGGAAAGCAGATGATAGCAGGGGATAGCAGAGGATAGCAGAGGATAGAAGGGGGTAGCAGAGGATAGCAGGGGATAGCAGAGTATAGCAGACGATAGTAGGGGATAGCAGAGGATAGCAGAAAATAGCAGGGGATAGCAGGGGATAGCATAGGATAGCAGAGGATATCAGAGGATAGCAGGGATAGCAGGAGATAGCAGAGGATAGCAGGGGATAGCAGGGTATAGCAGAGAATTGCAGATTATAGCAGGTGATGGCAGAGTACAGCAGGAGATAGCAGGGGTAGCAGAGGATAGCAGAGTATAGCAGGGGATAGCAGAGGATAGCATAGGATAGCACGGGACAGCAGAGGATAGCAGAGGGTAGCAAGGATAGCAGGGGATAGCAGCGGATAGCAGAGGACAGCAGAGGATAGCAGGGGATAGCTAAGGATAGCAGGTGATAGCAGAGGATAGCAGGGGATGGCAGATTTTAGCAGAGGACAGCAGAGGTTAACAGAGGATAACTGGGGATAGCAGAGGGTGGCAGGGGATAGCTGAGGATAGCAGGGGATAGCATGGGATAGCAGGGGATAGCATGGGATAGCAGGGGACAGCAGGTGGTGATAGCTGGGGATAGCAGAGGATAGCAGGGGATAGCAGGGGATAACAGGGGATAGGAGGGGATAGCAGAGGATAGGAGTGAATAGCAGGGGATAGCAGAGAATAGCAGAGGATAGGAGGGGATAGCAGAGGATAGCAGAGAATAGCAGAGGATAGCAGGGGGAAGCAGACGACAGCAGAGGATAGCAGGGGATAGCAGGGGATAGCAGAGCATAGCAGAGGATACCAGAGGAAAGCAGATGATAGCAGGGGATAGCAGAGGATAGCAGAGGATAGCAGGGGGTAGCAGAGGATAGCAGGGGATAGCAGGGGACGGTAGAGGTTAGCAGAGGAGAACAGGGGATAGCAGAAGATAGCAGGGGATAGCATAGTACAGCATAGGATAGCAGAGGATAGCAGAGGATAGCAGGGGATAGCAGAGGATAGCAGGGGATAGCAGAGAATAGCGGGGGATAGCTTAGGATAGCAGGGATAGCAGAGGATAGCAGAGGATAGCAGGGGACATTAGAGGATTGCAGAGGATAGCAGGGGATAGCAGGGGATAGCAGAGAATAGCAGAGGATAGCAGGGGATAGCAGAGGATAGCAGAGAATAGAAGGGGATAGCAGGGGATAGCAGAAGATAGCAGGGGATAGCAGAGGATAGCAGTGGATAGCAGAGGATAGAAGAGGATAGCAGGGGAAAGCAGAGGATAGAAGACGACAGCAGTGAATAGCAGAGGATAGCAAGGGATAGCAGAGGATAACAGAGGTTAGCAGAGGATAGCAGGGGATAGCAGAGGATAGCATAAGATAACAGGGGATAGCAGAGGATAGTAGAGGATAGCAGGGGATAGCAGAGGATAGCAGAGGATAGCAGGGGATAGTAGAGGATAGCAGAGGATAGCAGAGGATAGCAGACGAGAGAAGGGGATAGCAGAGGATAGCAGGGGATAGCAGAGAATAGCAGGGGATAGCAGAGGATAACATAAGATAACAGGGGATACCAGAGGTTAGTAGAGGATAGCAGGGGATAGCAGGGGATAGCAGAGGATAGCAGAGAATAGCAGGGGATAGCAGGGGATAGCAGAAGATAGCAGGGGATAGCAGAGGATAGCAGTGGATAGCAGAGGATAGAAGAGGACAGCAGGGGATAGCAGAGGATAGAAGACGACAGCAGTGGATAGCAGAGGATAGCAAGGGATAGCAGAGGATACCAGAGGTTAGCAGGGGATAACAGAGGATAGCAGGGGATAGCAGAGGATAGCATAAGATAACAGGGGATAGCAGAGGATAGTAGAGGATAGCAGGGGATAGCAGAGGATAGCAGAGGATAGCAGGGGATAGCAGAGGATAGCAGAAGATAGCAGAGGATAGCATACGATAGCAGGGGATAGGAGAAGGTAGCAGGGGGCAGAAGAGGATAGCAGAGGATTGCAGGGGATAGCCAGGGAGAGCCGAGTATAGCCTGGTAGAGCAAGGGATGGCCTGGGAGAGCAGAGGATTGCCTGGAAGAGCAGAGGATAGCCTGGGAGAGCAGAGGCTAGCCTGGGAGAGCAGAGGATAGCCTTGGAGAGCAGAGGATAGCCTTGGAGAGCAGATGATAGCCTAGGAGAGCAGATGGTAGCCTGGGAGAGCAGATGATAGCCTGGGAGAGCAGAGGATAGCCTGGGAGAGCAGATGATAGCTTGGGAGAGCAGAAGATAACCTGGGAGAGCAGAGGACAGCATGGGAGAGCAGAGGATTGCCTGGGAAAGCAGAGGATAGCCTGGGAGAGCAGATGATAGCTTTGGAAAGCAGAGGATAGCCTGGGAGAGAAGAGGATTGCATGGGAAAGCAGAGGATAGCCTGGGAGAGCAGAGGATAGCTTGGGAGAGAAGAGGATTGCATGGGAAAGCAGAGGATAGCCTGGGAGAGCAGAGGATAGCTTTGGAGAGCAGAGGATAGCCTGGGAGAGCAGAGGATAGCCTGACAGAACAGAGGATAGCCTGGGAAAGCAGAGGATAGGCTGGGAGAGAAGAGGATAGCCTGGGAGATCAGAGGATAGCCTGGGAGAGCAGAGGATGGCCTGGGAGAGCAGATGATAGCCTGGGAGAGCAGAGGATAGCCTGGGAGATCAGAGGATAGCCTGGGAGAGCAGAGGATTGCCTGGGAGAACAGAGGATAGCCTGGGAGAGCAGAGGATAGCCTGGGAGAGCAGATGATAGCTTGGGAGAACAGAGGATAGCCTGGGAGAGCAGAGGATAACCTGGGAAAGCAGATGATACCCTGAGAGAGCAGATGATAGCCTGTGAGAGCAGAGGATAGCCTGGGAAAGCAGAGGATAGCCTGGGAGAGCAGATGATAGCCTGAGAGAGCAGAAGACAGCCTGGGAGAGCAGAGGGTAGCCTGGGAGAGCAGAGGATAGCCTGGGAGCGCAGAGGATAGCCTTGGAGTGTAGAGGATAGCCTGGATGTGCAGAGGATAGCCTGGGAGTGCAGAGGATAGCCTGGTAGAGCAGAGGAGAGCCTGGGAGTGCAGAGGATAGCCTGAGTGAGCAGAGGATAGCCTGGGACAGCAGATGATAGCCTAGGAGAGCAGAGGATAGCCCGGGAGTGCAAAGGATAGCCTGCGAGAGCAGAGGATAGCCTGGGAGTGCAGAGGATAGCTTGGGAGAGCAAAGGATAGCCTAGGAGTTCTAAGGACAGCCTGTGATAGCAGAGGATAGCCTGGGAGCAGCAGAGGATAGCCTGTGAGAGCAGAGGATAGCCTGGGAGAGCAGATGATAGCCTGGGAGAGCAGAGGATAGCCTGTGAGTGCAGAGGATTGCCTGGGAGTGCAGAGGATAGCCTTGGAGAGCAGAGGATAGCCTGCGAGAGCAGAGGATAGCCTGTGAGAGCAGAGGATAGCCTGCGAGAGCAGAGGATAGCCTGGGAGTGCAGAGGATAGCTTGGGAGAGCAGAGGATAGCTTGGGAGAGCAGACGATAGGCTGGGAGAGCAGAGGATAGCCTGGGAGAGCAAGCGATAGCCTGAGAGAACAGAGGACAGCCTGCGAGAGCAGAGGATAGGCTGGGAGAGAAGAGGATAGCCTGGGAGAGCAAAGGATACCCTGGGAGAGCAGATGATAGCCTGGGAGAGCAGAGGATAGCCTGGGAGATCAGAGGATAGCCTGGGAGAGCAGAGGATTGCCTGGGAGAGCAGAGGATAGCCTGGGAGAGCAGACGATAGCCTGGGAGAGCAGATGATAGCTTGGAAGAACAGAGGATAGCCTGGGAGAGCAGAGGATAACCTGGGAAAGGAGATGATAGCCTGAGAGAGCAGATGATAGCCTGGGAGAGAAGAGGATAGCCTGGGAGAGCAGAGGATAGCCTGGGAGAGCAAATGATAGCCTGGGAGAGCAGAAGACAGCCTGGGAGAGCAGAAGGTAGCCTGGGAGAGCAGAGGATAGCCTGGGAGTGCAGAGGATAGCCTTGGAGTGTAGAGGATAGCCTGGATGTGGAGAGGATTGCCTGGGATTGCAGAGGATAGCCTGGTAGAGAAGAGGATAGCCTGAAAGTGCAGAGGATAGCCTGGGAGAGCAGAGGATAGCCTGGGAGAGCAGAGAATAGCCTGGGAGAGCAGATGATACCCTGGGAGAGCAGAGGATAGCCTGTGAGTGCAGAGGATAGCCTGGGAGTGCAGAGGATAGCCTTGGAGAGCAGAGTATAGCCTGGGTGAGCAGAGGATAGCCTGGGAGAGCAGAGGATAGCCCGGGAGTGCAGAGGATAGCCTGCGAGAGCAGAGGATAGCCTGGGAGTGCAGAGGATAGCTTGGGAGAGCAGAGGATAGCCTGGGAGTTCAAAGGACAGCCTGTGATAGCAGAGGATAGCCTGTGAGAGCAGAGGATAGCCTGGGAGTGCAGAGGATAGCTCGGGAGAGCAGAGGATAGCCTGGGAGAGCAGACGATAGGCTGGGAGAGCATAGAATAGCCTGGGAGAGCAGACGATAGCCTGAGAGAACAGAGGATAGCCTGGGAGAGCAGAGGATAGGCTGGGAGAGAAGAAGACAGCCTGGGAGAGCAGAGGATAGCCTGGGAGAGCAGAGGATAGCCTGCGAGAGCAGAGGATAGCCTGGGAGATCAGAGGATAGCCTGGGAGAGCAGAGGATTGCCTGGGAGAGCAGAGGATAACCTGGGAGAGCAGAAGATAGCCTGGGAGAGCAGATGATAGCCTGGGAGAGCAGAGAATAGCCTGGAAGAGCAGAGGATAGCCTGGGAGTGCAGAGGATAGCCTGGGAGAGCAGAGGATAGCCTGCGAAAGCAGAGGATAGCCTGCGAGAGCATAGAATAGCCTAAGAGAGCATAGGATAGCCTGGGAGAGCAGAGGATAGCCTGCGAAAGCAGAGGATAGCCTGGGAGAACAGAGGATAGCCTGGGAGAGCAGAGGATAGCCTTGGAGAGCAGAGAATAGCCTGGGAGAGCAGAGGATTGCCTGGGAGAGCAGAGGATAACCTGGGAGAGCAGACGATAGCCTGGGAGAGCAGATGATAGCCTGGGAGAGCAGAGGATAGCCTGGAAGAGCAGAGGATAGCCTGGGAGAGCAGAGGATTGCCTGGGAGAGCAGAGGATAGCCTGGGAGATCAGAGGATAGCCTGGGAGAGCAGAGGATTGCCTGGGAGAGCAGAGGATAACCTGGGAGAGCAGACGATAGCCTGGGAGAGCAGATGATAGCCTGGGAGAGCAGAGGATAGCCTGGAGGAGCAGAGGATAGCCTGGGAGAGCAGAGGATTGCCTGGGAGAGCAGAGGATAGCCTGGGAGAGCAGATGATAGCCCGGGAGAGAAGAGGATAGCCTGGGAGAGCAGAGGATAGCCTGGGAGAGCAGATGATAGCCTGGGAGAGCAGAAGACAGCCTGGGAGAGCAGAGGATAGCCTTGGAGTGCAGAGGATAGCGTGGTAGAGAAGAGGATAGCCTGGAAGTGCAGAGTATAGCCTGGGAGAGCAGAGGATAGCCTGGGAGAGCAGATGATAGCCTGGGAGAGCAGAGGATAGCCTGGGAGAGCAGACGATAGCCTGGGAAAGCAGAGGATAGCCCGGGAGTGCAGAGGATAGCCTGCGAGAGCAGACGATAGCCTGGGAGTGCAGAGGATAGCCTGGGAGTTCAAAGGACAGCCTGTGATAGCAGAGCATAGCCTGTGAGAGCAGAGGATAGCCTGGGAGAGCAGATGATAGCCTGGGAGAGCAGAGGATAGCCTCGGAGAGCAGAGGATAGCCTGCGAAAGCAGAGGATAGCCTGCGAGAGCATAGAATAGCCTAAGAGAGCATAGGATAGCCTGGGAGAGCAGAGGATACCTGCGAGCGCAGAGGATAGCCTGGGAGAACAGAGGATAGCCTGGGAGAGCAGAGGATAGCCTGGGAGAGCAGAGGATAGCCTGGGAGAGCAGAGGATAGCCTGGGAGAGCATAGGATAGCCTGGGAGAGCAGAGGATAGCCTGGGAGAGCAGAGAATAGCCTGGGAGTGCAGAGGATAGCTTGGGAGAGCAGAGGATAGCCTGGGAGAGCAGAGGATAGCCTGCGAGAGCAGAGGATAGCCTTGGAGAGCAGAGGATTGCCTGGGAAAGCAGAGGATAGCCTGGGATAGCAGAGGATACCCTTGGAGAGCAGAGGATAGCCTGGGAGTGCAGAGGATAGCTTTGCAGAGCAGAGGATAGGCTGGGAGAGCAGAGGATAGCCTGGGAGAGCAGAGGATAGCCTGGGAGAGCAGAGGATAGCCTGTGAAAACAGAGGATAGCCTGCGAGAGCAGAGAATAGCCTGGGAGAGCAGAGGATTCCCTTGGAGAGCAGAGGATAGCCTGGGAGAGCAGAGGATAGCCTGGGAGAGCAGAGGATTGCCTGGGAAGGCAGAGGATAGCCTGGGAGAGCAGAGGATAGCATGGGAGAGCAGAGGATAGGCTGGGAGTGCAGAGGATAGCTTGAGAGAGCAGAGGATAGCCTGTGAGAGCAGAGGATAGCCTGGGAGAGCAGAGGATAGCCTGGGAGAGCATAGGATAGGCAGGGAGAGCAGAAGATAGCCTGGGAGAGCAGATGATAGCCTGCGAGAGCAGAGGATAGCCTGGGAGTGCAGAGGATTGCTTGGGAGAGCAGAGGATAGCCTGCTAGAGCAGAGGATAGCCTGGGAGAGAAGATGATAGCTTGGGAGAGCAGAGGATAGCCTGGGAGAGCAGAGGGTAGCCTGGGAGAGCAGACTATAGGCTGTTAGAGCAGAGGATAGCCTTGGAGTGCACAGGATAGCCTGGGAGAGCAGAGGATAGCCTACGAGAGCAGAGGATAGCCTGAAAGAGCAGAGGATAGCATGGGAGAGCAGAAGAAAGCCTGGGAGAGCAGAGGATAGACTGGGAGAGCAGAGGATAGCCTTGCAGAGCAGAGGATAGCCTGGGAGAGCAGAGGATAGCCTTGGAGAGCAGAGGATAGCATGGGAGAGCAGAGGATAGGCTGGGAGAGCAGAGGATAGCCTGGGAGAGCAGAGGATAGCCTGGGAGAGCAGAGGATAGCCTGTGAGAGCAGAGGATTGCCTGGGAATGCAGAGGATAGCCTGGGAGAGCAGTGGATAGCCTTGGAGAGCATAGGATAGTTTGGGAGTGCAGAGGATAGTTTGGGAGAGCAGAGGATAGCCTGTGAGAGCAGAGGATAGCCTGGGAGAGAAGAGGATAGCATGGGAGAGCAGAGGATAGTCTGCGAGAGCAGATTATAGCCTGCGAAAGCAGAGGATAGCCTGGGAGAGCAGAGGATAGCCTGTGAGAGTAGAGGATAGCCTGGGAGAGGAGAGGATAGCCTGGGAGAGCAGAGGATAGACTGGGAGAGCGGAGGATAGCCTGGGAAATCAGACGATAGCCTGAGAGAGCAGAGGATAGCCTTGGAGAGCAGAGGATAGCCTGGGAGTGCAGAGGATGGCTTGGGAGAGCAGAGGATAGCCTGTAAGAGCAAATGATAGCCTGGGAGAGCAGATGATAGCCTGGGAGAGCAGAGGATAGGCTGGGAAAGCAGAGGATAGGATGGCATAGCAGAGTATAGCCTGGGAAAGCAGAGGATAGCCTGCTAGAGCAGAGGATAGCCTGCGAGAGCAGAGGATAGACTGGGAGAGTAGAGGATAGCCTGGGAGAGCAGAGGATAGCCTAGGAGAGCAGAGGATAGCCTGGGAGAGCAGAGGATAGCCTGGGAGAGCAAAGGATTGCCTGGGAAGGCAGAGGATAGCCTGGGAGAGCATAGGATAACCTTGGAGACCAGAGGATAGGCTGGGAGTGCAGAGGATATTTTGGGAGAGCAGAGGATAGCCTGTGAGAGCAGCGGATAGCCTGGGAGAGCAGGGGATAGCCTGGGAGAGCAGAGGATAGGCTGGGAGAGCAGAGTATAGGCTGGGAGAGCAGAGGATAGCCTTGGAGAGCAGAGAATAGCCTGCGAGAGCAGAGGATAGCCTGCGAGAGCAGAGGATAGCCTGCGAGAGCAGAGGATAGCCTGGGAATGCAGAGGATAGCCTGGGAGAGCAGAGGATAGCCTGGGAGAGCAGAGGATAGCCTGGGAATGCAGAGGATAGCCTGGGAGAGCAGAGGATAGCCTGGGAGAGCAGAGGATAGCCTGGGAGAGCAGTTGATTGCCTGGGAGAGCAGAGGATAGCATGGGAGAGCAGAGGATAGCCTGCGAAAGCAGAGGATAGCCTGCGAGAGCAGAGAATAGCCTGGGAGAGCATAGGATAGCCTGGGAGAGCAGAGGATAGCCTGCGAGAGCAGAGGATAGCCTGGGAGAGCAGAGGATAGCCTGGGAGAGCAGAGGATAGCCTGGGAGAGCAGAGGATAGCCTGGGAGAGCAGAGGATTGCCTTGGAAAGCAGAGGATAGCCTGAGAGAGCAGAGGATAGCCTTGGAGAGCAGAGAATAGCCTGGGAGTACAGAGGATAGCTTGGGAGAGCAGAGGATAGCCTGTTAGAGCAGAGGATAGCCTGGGAAAGCAGAGGATAGCCTGTGAGAGCAGAGGATAGCCTGGGAGAGCAGAGGATAGCCTGGGAGAGCAGAGGATAGCCTGCGAGAGCAGAGGATAGCCTGGGAGAGCAGAGGATTGCCTGGGAAAGCAGAGGATAACCTGGGAGAGCAGAGGATTGCCTGGGAAAGCAGAGGATAGCCTGGGAGAGCAGAGGATAGCCTTGGAGAGCAGAGGATAGCCTGGGAGTGCAGAGGATAGCTTTGCAGAGCAGAGGATAAGCTGGGAGAGCAGAGGATAGCCTGGGAGAGCGGAGGATTGCCTTGGAGAGCAAAGGATAGCATGGGAGAGCAGAGGATAGCCTGGGAGAGCAGAGGATTGCCTGGGAAGGCAGAGGATAGCCTGGGAGAGCAGAGGATAGCCTTGGAGAGCAGAGGATAGGCTGGGAGTGCAGAGGATAGCTTGAGAGAGCAGAGGATAGCCTGTGAGAGCAGAGGATAGCCTGGGAGAGCAGAGGATAGCCTGGGAGAGCATAGGATAGGCAGGGAGAGCAGAAGATAGCCTGGGAGAGCAGATGATAGCCTGCGAGAGCAGAGGATAGCCTGGGAGAGCAGAGGATAGCCTTGGAGAGCAGAGGATAGCCTGGTAGAGCAGAGGATAGCCTGGGAGAGCAGAGGATAGCCTGGGATAGCAGAGGATAGCCTGGGAGAGCAGAGGATAGCCTGGGAGAGCAGAGGATAGCCTGGGAGAGCAGAGGATTGCCTGGGAAAGCAGAGGATAGCCTGGGATAGCAGAGGATAGCCTTGGAGAGCAGAGGATAGGCTGGGAGTGCAGAGGATTGCTTGGGAGAGCAGAGGATAGCCTGTGAGAGCAGAGGATAGCCTGGGAGAGCAGAGGATAGGCTGGTAGAGCAGAGGATAGCCTGAGAGAGCAGAGGATAGCCTGCGAAAGCAGAGGATAGCCTGCGAGAGCAGAGGATAGCCTGGGAGAGTAGAGGATAGCCTTGGAGAGCAGAGGATAGCCTGGGAGAGCAGAGGATAGCCTGGGAGAGCAGAGGATAACCTGCGAGAGCAGAGGATAGCCTACGAGAGCAGAGGATAGCCTGTGAGAGCAGAGGATAGCCTGGGAGAGCAGAGGATAGGCTGGTAGAGCAGAGGATAGCCTGGGAGAGCAGAGGATAGCCTGGGAGAGCAAAGGATAACCTGCGAGAGCAGAGGATAGCCTACGAGAGCAGAGGATAGCCTGGGAGAACAGAGGATAGCCTGGGAGAGCAGAGCATAGCCTGGGAGAGCAGAGGATAACCTGGGAGAGCAGAGGATAGCCTTGGAGAGCAGAGGATAGCCTGGGAGAGCAGAGGATAGCCTTGGAGAGCTGAGGATAGCCTGGGAGAGGAGAGGATAGCCTTGGAGAGCAGAGGATAGCCTGGGAGAGCAGAGGATAGCCTTGGAGAGCTGAGGATAGCCTGGGAGAGCAGAGGATAGCCTTGGAGAGCTGAGGATAGCCTGGGAGAGCAGAGGATAGCCTTGGAGAGCTGAGGATAGCCTGGGAGAGCAGAGGATAACCTGCGAGAGCAGAGGATAGCCTACGAGAGCAGAGGATAGCCTGTGAGAGCAGAGGATAGCCTGGGAGAGCAGAGGATAGGCTGGTAGAGCAGAGGATAGCCTGGGAGAGCAGAGGATAGCCTGGGAGAGCAAAGGATAACCTGCGAGAGCAGAGGATAGCCTACGAGAGCAGAGGATAGCCTGGGAGAACAGAGGATAGCCTGGGAGAGCAGAGCATAGCCTGGGAGAGCAGAGGATAACCTGGGAGAGCAGAGGATAGCCTTGGAGAGCAGAGGATAGCCTGGGAGAGCAGAGGATAGCCTTGGAGAGCTGAGGATAGCCTGGGAGAGGAGAGGATAGCCTTGGAGAGCAGAGGATAGCCTGGGAGAGCAGAGGATAGCCTTGGAGAGCTGAGGATAGCCTGGGAGAGCAGAGGATAGCCTTGGAGAGCTGAGGATAGCCTGGGAGAGCAGAGGATAGCCTTGGAGAGCTGAGGATAGCCTGGGAGAGCAGAGGATAGCCTTGGAGAGCAGAGGATATAGGTGGTTAATTAAAATGGAGGGTGTTAAAGGGGAGCGGGTTGAAGGGGAGGGGGTTAAATGGGAGGGAGCTGAATGGGACGGGGTTAAGTGGCAGGGGGTTTAGGAGGAGGGGTTAAATTGAAGGGGGTTGAACGGGAGGGGTTTAAATGGAAGGGTGTTAAAGGGGAGGGGGTTGAAAGGGAGGTGGTTAAATGGGACTGTGCTAAAGGGGAGGGGGTTGAAGGGTAGGGGGTTAAATGGGAGGGTGTTGAAGGGGAGGGGGTTGAAAGAGAGGGGTTTAAATGGAAGGGTGTTAAAGGGGAGGGGGTTGAAAGGGAGGGGGTTAAATGAGAGGATGTTAAAAAGGAGGGGGTTTAAGGGGAGGGGGTTAAAGGGGAGGGGGTTGAAGGGGAGGGGGTTAAATGGGAGGGGGTTGAAGGGGAGGGGGTTAAATGGGAGGGGGTTGAAAGGGAGGGGGTTAAATTGGACTGTGTTAAAGGGGAGGGGTTTGAAGGGGAGGGGTTTAAATGGGAGGGTGTTGAAGGGGAGGGGGTTGAAGGGGAGGGGGTTAAATGGGAGGGGGTTGTAGGGCAAAGGGTTAAATAGGAGGGGTTGAAGGGGAGGGGGTTAATTGGGAGGGGTTGAAGGGGGGTTAAATGTGAGGGTTTTAAAGGGGAGGGGTTGAAAAGGGAGAGGGTTAAATGGGAGGGTGTTAAAGGGGAGGGGATTGAAGGGGATGGGGTTAAATGGGAGGGGGTTGAAGGGGATGGGGTTAAATGGGAGGGGTTGAAGGGGAGGGTGTTAAATGGGAGGAGGTTAAATGGGAGGATGTTGAAGGGGACGTGTTAAATGGGAGGCGGTTGAAGGGGAGGGGGGTAAATTTTGAGGTGATTAAATGGGAGGGTGTTAAATGGGAGAGGGTTGAAGGGGAGGGTGTTAAATGGGAGGGTGTTAAATGGTAGGGTGTTAAAGGGAAGGGGTTGAAGAGGAGGGGGCTAAATGGGAGGGTGTTAAAGGGGAGGGGATTGAAGGGGATGGGGTTAAATGGGAGGGGGTTGAAGGGGATGGGGTTAAATGGGAGGGAGTTTAAGGGGAGGGGGTTAAATGTGATTGTGTTAAATGGGAGTGGGTTGAAGGGGAGTGGGTTAAATGGAAGGGTGTTAAATGGGAGGGGGTTGAAGGGGAGGTTTTAAAGGGGAGGGGGTTGAAGGGGAGGGGTTAAATGGGTGGGTGTTGAAGGGGAGGGGGTTAAATGGGAGGGGTTGAAGGGGAGGGTGTTAAATGGGAGGAGGTTAAATGGGAGGATGTTGAAGGGGACGTGTTAAATGGGAGGCGGTTGAAGGGGAGGGGGGTAAATTTTGAGGTGATTAAATGGGAGGGTGTTAAATGGGAGAGGGTTGAAGGGGAGGGTGTTAAATGGGAGGGTGTTAAATGGGAGAGGGTTGAAGGGGAGGGTGTTAAAAGGGAGGGGTTTGAAGGGAGGGGTTTAAATGGGAGAGTGTTAAATGGGAGAGGGTTGAAGGGGAGGGTGTTAAAAAGGAGGGGGTTGAAGGGGAGGGGTTAAATGGGAGGGTGTTAAATGGGAGAGGGTTGAAGGGGAGGGTGTTAAAGGGGAGGGGTTTGAAGGGGAGGGGGTTAAATGGGAGGGTGTTAAATGAGAGAGGGTTGAAGGGGAGGGTTTTAAACCGGAGGGGGTTGAAGGGGAGGGGGTTAAATGGGAGGGTGTTAAATGAGAGAGGGTTGAAGGGGAGGGTATTAAAGGGGAGGGGGTTGAAGGGGAGGGGGTTAAATGGGAGGGTGTTAAATGGGAGAGGGTTGAAGGGGAGGGTGTTAAAGGGGAGGGGTTTGAAGGGAAGGGATTAAATGGGAGGGTGTTAAATGAGAGAGGGTTGAAGGGGAGGGTATTAAAGGGGAGGGGGTTGAAGGGGAGGGGGTAAATGGGAGGGTGTTAAAGGGGAGGGGGTTGAAGGGAGGGGGTAAAATGGGAGGGTGTTAAAGGGGAGGGGGTTGAAGGGAGGGGGTAAAATGGGAGGGTGTTAAAGGGGAGGGGGTTGAAGGGGAGGGGGTAAAATGGGAGGGTGTTAAAGGGGAGGGGGTTGAAGATAAGCTGTCACACTTGGTAGACAGGTCTTATCATTACAAAGTATCAGTCTTAGGCCTACGGGAGACGCTATGTACAATAGGCCTAAGGCTCAGGTATCACTGGGGGCTTAGGGGGGGATTAAAAGGGGGGAAAGAAAGGGTTGACACGAGCGATACATGATGGGAGGGGGAGGGAGGGAGGTAGAGAAGGAAAGTACATGTGTCACTATGTGTCACTACAATATGTGTCACTACAACATGTGTCACTACAATATGTGTCACTACAATATGTGTCACTATAATATGTGTCACTACAATATGTGTCACTACAATATGTGTCACTACAATATGTGTCACTACAATATGTGTCACTACAATATGTGTCACTACAATATGTGTCACTACAATATGTGTCACTACAATATGTGTCACTACAATATGTGTCACTACAATATGTGTCACTACAGTATGTGTCACTACAATATGTGCCACTACAATATGTCACTACAATATGTGTCACTACAATGTGTCACTACAATATGTGTCACTACAATATGTGTCACTACAATATGTGTCACTACAATATGTGTCACTACAATATGTGTCACTACAATATGTGTCACTACAATATGTGTCACTACAATATGTCATTACAACATGTGTCACCACAATATGTGTCATTATAACATGTGTCACTACAATATGTGTCACTACAATATGTCATTACAACATGTGTCACTACAATATGTGTCATTATAACATGTGTCACTACAATATGTGTCACTATATTATGTGTCACTACAATATATGTCTTTACAACATGTGTCACTACAATATGTGTCACTACAATATGTGTCACTACAATGTGTCACTACAATATGTGTCACTACAATATGTGTCACTACAATATGTGTCACTATAATATGTGTCACTACAATATATGTCTTTACAACATGTGTCACTACAATATGTGTCACTACAATATGTGTCACTACAATGTGTCACTACAATATGTGTCACTACAATATGTGTCACTACAATATGTGTCACTACAATATGTGTCACTACAATATGTGTCACTACAATATGTGTCACTACAATATGTCATTACAACATGTGTCACTACAATATGTGTCACTACAATATGTGTCACTACAATATGTGTCACTACAATATGTCATTACAACATGTGTCACTACAATATGTGTCATTATAACATGTGTCACTACAATATGTGTCACTATATTATGTGTCACTACAATATATGTCTTTACAACATGTGTCACTACAATATGTGTCACTACAATATGTGTCACTACAGTATGTGTCACTACAATATGTGTCACTACAATATGTGTCACTACAATATGTGTCACTACAATATGTGTCACTACAATATGTGTCACTACAATATGTGTCACTACAATATGTGTCACTATAATATGTGTCACTACAATATGTGTCACTACAATATGTGTCACTACAATATGTGTCACTATAATATGTGTCACTGCAATATGTGTCACTACAATATGTGTCACTACAATATGTGTCACTACAATATGTGTCACTACAATATGTGTCACTACAATATGTGTCACTGCAATATAAGTCATTACAACATGTGTCACTACAATATGTTTCGTTATAACATGTGTCACTACAACATGTGTCGCTACAATATGTCACTACAATATGTGTCGCTACAATATGTGTCGCTACAATATGTCACTACAATATGTGTCGCTACAATATGTCACTACAATATGTGTCGCTACAATATGTCACTACAATATGTGTCGATACAATATGTCACTACAATATGTGTCGCTACAATATGTCACTACAATATGTGTCGCTACAATATGTCACTACAATATGTGTCGATACAATATGTCACTACAATATGTGTCGATACAATATGTCACTACAATATGTGTCGCTACAATATGTCACTACAATATGTGTCGATACAATATGTCACTACAATATGTGTCGCTACAATATGTCACTACAATATGTGTCGATACAATATGTCACTACAATATGTGTCGATACAATATGTCACTACAATATGTGTCGCTACAATATGTCACTACATGTGTCACTACAATATATCACTACAATATGTGTCATTATAACATGTGTCACTACATGTGTTACTACAACTTAAGGCATCTAAAATGGAGTAATATAGCAAATAATATAGTTGCAGTAATAACACCAGGAGGCAGCACTGACCAGAACTAAAATTTCTCCTTTTAAATTTAGTAATATATACAGGAGAAGGGGTTACTAGCCCCTTGCTCCCGGCATTTTAGTCGCCTGAGCTTTTAAATCTCTGCACAAAATTCAATTTAAACCAGCAAATAATAGAGCCTACTAGACTGGAGAATACACTAGACCTCATCTTCACTAACAATGATGATCTGATAAGAAATGTCACCATATCAAAAACAATATACTCAGATCACAACATAATTGAGGTTCAGACATGTATGCGTGGAGCCCCAGACCGACAAAATGAGACTAGTCACGAGGGAGCATTCACCAAATTCAACTTCAATAACAAAAACATAAAGTGGGACCAAGTAAACCAAGTCCTAACCAATATAAGCTGGGAAGATATACTAAGCAACACAGACCCCAACTTATGCCTAGAACAGATTAACTCGGTGGCACTTGATGTATGCACAAGGCTTATTCGTCTAAGAAAATGGTGGAGTAGATGTAAAATAGAAAGAGACAGGCGCTCCCTTTAAAGGCGACGGAAAAGAATAACAGAGCGGCTAAAAGAGGCCAATATATCTGAAATGCGTAGGGAGACACTGGTCAGAGAAATAGCAAGCATCGAACTTAAGCTAAAGGAATCTTATAGGAGTCAGGAATCGCGGGAAGAACTAAAAGCCATAAATGAAGTCGAAAGAAACCCAAAGTATTTCTTCTCCTATGCCAAATCAAAGTCGAGAACAACGTCCAGTATTGGGCCCCTACTTAAACAAGATGGGTCCTACACAGATGACAGCAAGGAAATGAGTGACCTACTCAAGTCCCAATATGACTCAGTTTTTAGCAAGCCGCTAACCAGACTGAGAGTCGAAGATCAAAATGAATTTTTTATGAGAGAGCCACAAAATTTGATTAACACAAGCCTATCCGATGTTATCCTGACGCCAAATGACTTCGAACAGGCGATAAATGACATGCCCATGCACTCTGCCCCAGGGCCAGACTCATGGAACTCCGTGTTCATCAAGAACTGCAAGAAGCCCCTATCACGAGCCTTTTCCATCCTATGGAGAGGGAGCATTGACACGGGGGTCGTCCCACAGTTACTAAAAACAACAGACATAGCCCCACTCCACAAAGGGGGCAGTAAAGCAATAGCAAAGAACTACAGACCGATAGCACTAACATCCCATATCATAAAATCTTTGAAAGGGTCCTAAGAAGCAAGATCACCACCCATCTAGAAACCCATCAGTTACACAACCCAGGACAACATGGGTTTAGAACAGGTCGCTCCTGTCTGTCTCAACTATTGGATCACTACGACAAGGTTCTAGATACACTAGAAGACAAAAAGAATGCAGATGTAATATATACAGACTTTGCAAAAGCCTTCGACCATGGCGTAATAGCGCACAAAATGCCTGCTAAAGGAATAACAGGAAAAGTTGGTAGATGGATCTATAATTTCCTCACAAACAGAACACAAAGAGTGGTAGTCAACAGAGTAAAGTCTGAGGCAGCTACGGTGAAAAGCTCTGTTCCTCAAGGCACAGTACTCGCTCCCATCTTGTTTCTCATCCTCATATCCGACATAGACAAGGATGTCAGCCACAGCACCGTGTCTTCCTTTGTAGATGACACCCGAATCTGCATGACAGTGTCTTCCATTGCAGACACTGCAAGGCTCCAGGCGGACATCAACCAAATCTTTCAGTGGGCTGCAGAAAACAATTTGAAGTTCAACGATGAGAAATTTCAATTACTCCGATATGGTAAACACGAGGAAATTAAAACTTCATCAGAGTACAAAACAAATTCCTGCCACAAAATAGAGCGAAACACCAACGTCAAAGACCTGGGAGTGAGCATGTCGGAGGATCTCACCTTCAAGGACCATAACATTGTATCAATCGCATATGCTACAAAAATGACAGGATGGATAATGAGAACCTTCTAAACTAGGGATGCAAAGCCCATGATGACACTCTTCAGGTCACTTGTTCTATCTAGGCTGAAATATTGCTGCACGCTAACAGCACCTTTCAAGGCAGGTGAAATTGCTGACCTAGAAAATGTACAGAGAACTTTCACGGTGCGCATAACGGAGATAAAACACCTCAATTACTGGGAGCGCTTGAGGTTCCTAAACCTGTATTCCCTGGAACGCAGGCGGGAGAGATACATGATTATATACACCTGGAAAATCCTAGAGGGACTAGTACCGAACTTGCACACGAAAATCACTCACAACGAAAGCAAAAGACTCGGGAGACGATGCACCATCCCCCCAATGAAAAGCAGGGGTGTCACTAGCACGTTAAGAGACCATACAATAAGTGTCAGGGGCCCAAGACTGTTCAACTGCCTCCCAGCATACATAAAGGGGATTACCAACAGACCCCTGGCAGTCAAGCTGGCACTGGACAAGCACCTAAAGTGGGTTCCTGACCAGCCGGGCTGTGGCTCGGACGTTGGTTTGCATGCAGCCAGCAGTAACAGCCTGGTTGATCAGGCTCTGATCCACGATGAGGCCTGGTCACAGACCGGGCCGCGGGGGCGTTGACCCCCGGAACTCTCTCCAGGTAAATAATGTGTCACTACATGTGTCACTACAATATGTCACTACAATATGTGTCACTACAATATGTGTCACTACAATGTGTCACTACAATATGTGTCACTACAATATGTGTCACTACAATATGTGTCACTACATGTGTCACTACAATATGTGTCACTACAATATGTGTCACTACAATATGTGTCACTACAATGTGTCACTACAATACGTGTCACTACAATATGTGTCACTACAACATGTGTCACTACAATATGTGTCACTACAATATGTGTCACTACAATATGTGTCACTACAATATGTGTCACTACAACATGTCACTACAATATGTGTCACTACAATATGTGTCACTACAACATGTGTCACTACAATATGTGTCACTACAATATGTGTCACTACAACATGTGCCACTACAGTATGTGTCACTACAATATGTGTCACTACAACATGTGTCAATACAACATGTGTCACTACAATAGGTGTCACTACAATATGTGTCAGTACAATATGAGTCACTACAATATGTGTCACTACAATATGTGTCACGACAGTATGTGCCACTACAACATGTGTCACTACAATATGTGTCACTACAATATGTGTCACTACAACATGTGTCACTACAACATGTGTCACTACAACATGTGTCACGACAATATGTGTCACTACAATATGTGTCACTACAATATATGTCACTACAATATGTGTCACTACAATATGTGTCACGACAATATGTGCCACTACAATATGTGTCACTACACTATGTGTCACAATATGTGTCACTACAATATGTCACTACAACATGCGTCACTACAACATGTGTCACTACAATATGTGTCACTACAATATGTGTCACTACAATATGTGTCACTACAATGTGTCACTACAATATGTGTCACTACAATATGTGTCACTACAACATGTGTCACTACAATATGTGTCACTACAATATGTGTCACTACAATATGTGTCACTACAATATGTGTCACTACAACATGTCACTACAATATGTGTCACTACAATATGTGTCACTACAACATGTGTCACTACAATATGTGTCACTACAATATGTGTCACTACAACATGTGCCACTACAGTATGTGTCACTACAATATGTGTCACTACAACATGTGTCAATACAACATGTGTCACTACAATAGGTGTCACTACAATATGTGTCAGTACAATATGAGTCACTACAATATGTCACTACAATATGTGTCACGACAGTATGTGCCACTACAACATGTGTCACTACAATATGTGTCACTACAATATGTGTCACTACAACATGTGTCACTACAACATGTGTCACTACAACATGTGTCACGACAATATGTGTCACTACAATATGTGTCACTACAATATATGTCACTACAATATGTGTCACTACAATATGTGTCACGACAATATGTGCCACTACAATATGTGTCACTACACTATGTGTC
>NW_027195902.1:25000-27500 GCF_038502225.1 Cherax quadricarinatus | reverse complement strand
GCAACCTCAACTAGGTGAGTACACACACACACACACACACACACACACACACACACACAGTCGAGCTACAAGTGGAGAGGGTAGCAGGAATAGGATGGCAAGAACCAAATTACACAAGGGGGACTACACAGGCACTTCCTGCAAGACGTTCAGTGAGAGAGAGAACTGACAGGAAAACCAGTAAAAAATGATGGACTATGTGACAAAACGCAAGGAGGCAGAGGAGAGGTTTGTTCCCAAGGGAAACAGAAATAACGGGAAGAGCAGAACGAGCCTCTGGTTGACCCAAAGGTATAGGGAGGCAAAAACTAGGTGTACTAGAGAATGGAAAAAGTGCAGGAGACAAAGGACCCAGGAAAATAAAGAGATTAGTCGAAGAATGAGAAACGAATATGCACAGATAAGAAGGGAGGCTCAGCGACAATACGAAAATGACATAGCATCGAAAGTCAAGTCTGACCCGAAGCTGTTGTATAGCCACATCAGGAGGAAAACAACAGTCAAGGACCAGGTAATCAGGCTGAGGAAGGAAGGTGGGGAGTTCACAAGAAATGACCAAGAAATATGTGAGGAGCTCAATATGAGATTTAAAGAAGTATTTACAGTGGAGACAGGAAGGACTCCAGGAATTCAGAATAGGGAGGTACACCAACAAGTGCTGGATGAGGTACACGTAACTGATTAAACTACAGACTTGTGTAACTGACTTGTATAGCATGCAAAGTCATGGAGAAGATCATCAGGAGGAGAGTGGTGGAGCACCTAGAAAGATACAAGCTTATAAACGACAACCAGCACGGTTTCAGGGAAGGAAAATCCTGTGTTGCAAACCTACTGGAGTTTTATGACAAGGTGACAGAAGTAAGACAAGAGAGAGAGGAGTGGATAGTCTGCATTTTCTTGGACTGCAAGAAGGCCTTCGACACAGTTCCTCACAAGAGGTTAATGCAAAAGCTAGAGGATCAGGCACACATGACAGGAAAGGCACTGCAATGGATCAGAGAATATCTGACAGAGAATATCAAACGAGTTATGGTACGTGACGAGGTATCACAGTGAGCACCTGTGGCGAGCGGGGTTCCACAGGGGTCGGTCCTAGGATCAGTGCTGTTTCTGGTATATGTGAATGACATGATGGAAGGGATAGACTCAGAAGTGTCCCTGTTCGCAGATGATGTGAAGTTAATGAGGGGAATTAAATCAGAGGATCAGGCAGGACTACAAAGAGACCTGGACAGGCTACAAGCCTGGTCCAGCAACTGGCTCCTCGAATTTAACCCCGCCAAATGCAAAGTCATGAAGATCGGGGAAGGGCAAAGAAGAATGCAGACACAGTATAGTCTAGGCAGCCAAAGACTGCAAACCTCACTCAAGGAGAAAGATCTTGTGGTGAGTATAACACCGAGCACATCTCCTGAGGTGCATATCAACCAGATAACTGCTGCAGCATATGGGCGCCTGGCAAACCTGAGAATAGCGTTCCGATACCTTAGTAAGAAATCGTTCGAGACTCTGTACACCGTGTACGTCAGGCCCATACTGGAGTATGAAGCACCAGTTTGGAACCCACACCTGGTCAAACACGTCAAGAAATTAGAGAAAGTACAAAGGTTTGCAACAAGGCTAGTTCCAGAGCTAAGGACAATGTCCTATGAAGAAAGGTTAAGGGAAATCAGCCTGACGACAATGGAGGACAGGAAGGTTGAGGGAGACATGATAACGACATACAAAATACTGCGTGAAATAGATAAGGTGGACAGAGACAAGATGTTTCAGAGATGGGACACAACAACAAGGGGACACAGTTGTATGTTGAAGACTCAGGTGAGTCGAAGAGATGTTAAGAAACATTTCTTCAGACACAGAGTTGTTAGGAAGTGGAATAGTCTGGTAAGTGACGTAGTGGAGGCAGGAACCATACATAGCTTTAAGACGAGGTATGAAGCGGCTCATGGAGCAGGAAGAGAGAGGCTCTAGCAGCGACCAGTGAAGAGGCCAGGAGCTGAGTATCGACCCCTGCAACCATAATTAGATAAGTACACACACACACACACACACACACACACACACACACACACACAAATGCTGTCAAGGGTCAGTCAACCTCAGAAGCGGAAGCAGTGTTTGATCAGTAGAGGTCAGAGGTCAGATGCTCCCTTGCTAGTAACGCTGGAGGGAGGAAGGAAGAGAGGGAGGGAGGGAGGAAGGGAGAGAGGGAGGGAGGGAGGAAGGGAGAGAGGGAGGGAGGGAAACAATGAGGAAGTGAAGATGGAAGAAGGGTAGATAGTGAAGGGAAGGGAATAATGCATAATAGATTGTGGTAAAAGAGACAGGGAGGGAGTGTGAAGACAGAGAATGTGTAAATGCAAGGATTAGATAGGGAGAAGTGTGTGTTAGTTTACCTGGAGTTTACCTGGAGAGAGTTCCGGGGGTCAACGCCCCCGCGGCCCGGTCTCTGACCAGGCCTCCTGGTGGGTCAGAGCCTGATCAACCAGGCTGT
>NW_027195902.1:2500-20000 GCF_038502225.1 Cherax quadricarinatus | reverse complement strand
TAACCACTCTCTCTGTTTATTTTGGGAATCTGATCCCTTATAGAGGATAAGATGCAGTAGTAAAATGATAAAGAGAGTTAAACCTTCTTCTGCCAGACTTCACCAACACTTTATCTCTGAATCCCTTACTGAACGAAGTTGTATGTTAAGTTTAAATGGTGTGAGTTGTGTGTGTGTGTGTGTGTGTGTGTGTGTGTGTGTGTGTGTGTTTCTCTCACCTACACGAAATACTTATCTAACATAAATCTCACTTACCGAAACTAATCTCCAGAATGTACACCAGAACCCCTTTAAGTGACTGTGACCTGACCTGACTAGGTTAGGGCGTTGGCTTAACCCGGTACGAGACTTGGACCTGCCTCGTATGGGCCAGTAGGCCTGCTGCAGTGCTTCTTCTTTCTCGTGTTCTCATGACGTATGATCAGACATAGACAGGATGTGTTGCTGGCTGTCTAGCTGAGAAACATCTGTCAACAGGTAAACAGTCTGTTGGTTCTGTTAAGATGTCTTAACAGTCTTCCTGTTGCCTAAGTATTAGTGACTCCAGTTCTGAAGTACAGCTTCTCAAGCTGACATTGCTGTTGAAAGCTTTGATGGATGCTAGTGAAGTCTGTCAGCTCAAGCTGACTCTACTAAAGTCTCAAATAGAATAGTGTAGCAACACTGCTGGTGTTCCCACAATGTAACTATCATATAGAATAGTGTAGCAACACTGCTGGTGTTCCCACAATGTAACTATCATATAGAATAGTGTAGCAACACTGCTGGTGTTCCCACAATGTAACTATCATATAGAATAGTGTAGCAACACTGCTGGTGTTCCCACAATGTAACTATCATATAGAATAGTGTAGCAACACTACTGGTGTTCCCACAATGTAACTATCATATAGAATAGTGTAGCAACACTGCTGGTGTTCCCACAATGTAACTATCATATAGAATAGTGTAGCAACACTGCTGGTGTTCCCACAATGTAACTATCATATAGAATAGTGTAGCAACACTGCTGGTGTTCCCACAATGTAACTATCATATAGAATAGTGTAGCAACACTGCTGGTGTTCCCACAATGTAACTATCATATAGAATAGTGTAGCAACACTGCTGGTGTTCCCACAATGTAACTATCATACAGAATAGTGTAGCAACACTGCTGGTGTTCCCACAATGTAACTATCATATAGTGTAGCAACACTGCTGGTGTTCCCACAATGTAACTATCATACAGAATAGTGTAGCAACACTGCTGGTGTTCCCACAATGTAACTATCATATAGAATAGTGTAGCAACACTGCTGGTGTTCCCACAATGTAACTATCATATAGAATAGTGTCGCAACACTGCTGGTGTTCCCACAATGTAACTATCATATAGAATAGTGTAGCAACACTGCTGGTGTTCCCACAATGTAACTATCATATAGAATAGTGTCGCAACACTGCTGGTGCTCCCACAATGTAACTATCATATAGAATAGTGTAGCAACACTGCTGGTGTTCCCACAATGTAACTATCATATAGAATAGTGTAGCAACACTGCTGGTGTTCCCACAATGTAACTATCATATAGAATAGTGTAGCAACACTGCTGGTGTTCCCACAATGTAACTATCATATAGAATAGTGTAGCAACACTGCTGGTGTTCCCACAATGTAACTATCATATAGAATAGTGTAGCAACACTGCTGGTGTTCCCACAATGTAACTATCATATAGAATAGTGTCGCAACACTGCTGGTGTTCCCACAATGTAACTATCATATAGAATAGTGTAGCAACACTGCTGGTGTTCCCACAATGTAACTATCATATAGAATAGTGTAGCAACACTGCTGGTGTTCCCACAATGTAACTATCATATAGAATAGTGTAGCAACACTGCTGGTGTTCCCACAATGTAACTATCATATAGAATAGTGTAGCAACACTGATGGTGTTCCCACAATGTAACTATCATATAGAATAGTGTCGCAACACTGCTGGTGTTCCCACAATGTAACTATCATATAGAATAGTGTAGCAACACTGCTGGTGTTCCCACAATGTAACTATCATATAGAATAGTGTAGCAACACTGCTGGTGTTCCCACAATGTAACTATCATATAGACTAGTGTAGCAACACTGCTGGTGTTCCCACAATGTAACTATCATATAGAATAGTGTAGCAACACTGCTGGTGTTCCCACAATTTAACTATCATATAGAATAGTGTAGCAACACTGCTGGTGTTCCCACAATGTAACTATCATATAGAATAATGTAGCAACACTGCTGGTGTTCCCACAATGTAACTATCATATAGAATAGTGTAGCAACACTGCTGGTGTTCCCACAATGTAACTATCATATAGAATAGTGTAGCAACACTGCTGGTGTTCCCACAATTTAACTATCATATAGAATAGTGTAGCAACACTGCTGGTGTTCCCACAATGTAACTATCATATAGAATAGTGTAGCAACACTGCTGGTGTTCCCACAATGTAACTATCATATAGAATAGTGTAGCAACACTGCTGGTGTTCCCACAATGTAACTATCATATAGAATAGTGTATCAACACTGCTGGTGTTCCCACAATGTAACTATCATATAGAATAGTGTAGCAACACTGTTGGTGTTCCAAAAATGTAACTCTCATATAGAATAGTGTAGCAACACTGCTGGTGTTGCCACAATGTAACTATCATATAGAATAGTGTAGTAACACTGCTGGTGTTCCCGCAATGTAACTATCATATAGAATAGTGTAGTAACACTGCTGGTGTTCCCACAATGTAACTATCATATAGAATAGTGTAGTAACACTGCTGGTGTTCCCACAATGTAACTATCATATAGAAAAGTGTAGCAACACTGCTGGTGTTCCCACAATGTAACTATCATATAGAATAGTGTAGCAACACTGCTGGTTTTCCCACAATGTAACTATCATATAGAATAGTGTAGCAACACTGCTGGTGTTCCCACAATGTAACTATCATATAGAATAGTGTAGCAACATTGCTGGTGTTCCCACAATGTAACTATCATATAGAATAGTGTAGCAACACTGCTGGTGTTCCCACAATGTAACTATCATATAGAATAGTGTAGCAACATTGCTGGTGTTCCCACAATGTAACTATCATATAGAATAGTGTAGCAACACTGCTGGTGTTCCCACAATGTAACTATCATATAGAATAGTGCAGTGTTTTCCCACAATGTAACTATCATATAGAATAGTGTAGCAACATTGTTGGTGTTCCCACAATGTAACTATCATATAGAATAGTGTAGCAACACTGCTGGTGTTCCCACTATGTAACTATCATATAGAATAGTGTAGCAACACACTCCTGGTGTTCCCACAATGTAACTATCATATAGAATAGTGTAGCAACACTGCTGGTGTTCCCACAATGTAACTATCATATAGAATAGTGTAGCAACACTGCTGGTGTTCCCACAATGTAACTATCATATAGAATAGTGTAGCAACACTGCTGGTGTTCCCACAATGTAACTATCATATAGAATAGTGTAGCAACACTGCTAGTGTTCCCACAATGTAACTATCATATAGAATAGTGTAGCAACACTGCTGGTGTTCCCACAATGTAATTATCATATAGAATAGTGTAGCAACACTGCTGGTGTTCCCACAATGTAACTATCATATAGAATAGTGTCGCAACACTGTTGGTGTTCCCACAATGTAACTATCATATAGAATAGTGTAGCAACACTGCTAGTGTTCCCAAAATGTAACTATCATATAGAATAGTGTAGCAACACTGCTGGTGTTCCCACAATGTAACTATCATATAGAATAGTGTAGCAACACTGTTGGTGTTCCCACAATGTAACTATCATATAGAATAGTGTAGCAACACTGCTGGTGTTCCCACAATGTAACTATCATATAGAATAGTGTAGCAACACTGCTGGTGTTCCCACAATGTAACTATCATATAGAATAGTGTAGCAACACTGCTGGTGTTCCCACAATGTAACTATCATATAGAATAGTGTAGCAACACTGTTGGTGTTCCCACAATGTAACTATCATATAGAATAGTGTAGCAACACTGCTGGTGTTCCCACAATGTAACTATCATATAGAATAGTGTAGCAACACTGCTGGTGTTCCCACAATGTAACTATCATATAGAATAGTGTAGCAACACTGCTGGTGTTCCCACAATGTAACTATCATATAGAATAGTGTAGCAACACTGCTGGTGTTCCCACAATGTAACTATCATATAGAATAGTGTAGCAACACTGTTGGTGTTCCCACAATGTAACTATCATATAGAATAGTGTAGCAACACTGCTGGTGTTCCCACAATGTAACTATCATATAGAATAGTGTAGCAACACTGCTGGTGTTCCCACAATGTAACTATCATATAGAATAGTGTAGCAACACTGCTGGTGTTCCCACAATGTAACTATCATACAGAATAGTGTAGCAACACTGCTGGTGTTCCCACAATGTAACTATCATATAGAATAGTGTAGCAACACTGTTGGTGTTCCCACAATGTAACTATCATATAGAATAGTGTAGCAACACTGCTGGTGTTCCCACAATGTAACTATCATATAGAATAGTGTAGCAACACTGCTGGTGTTCCCACAATGTAACTATCATATAGAATAGTGTAGCAACACTGTTGGTGTTCCCACAATGTAACTATCATATAGAATAGTGTAGCAACACACTCCTGGTGTTCCCACAATGTAACTATCATATAGAATAGTGTAGCATTGAGTGTAAAATGGACATGGTCCACCGGTTCTGTCTGGTCCAGACGACTTGAAAAAAATAAAAAAAAAATGATCAGAGAAAGCCTACTGTAGGCCTACTGTGGAAACAAATAATGTGAGCCCACTGCCGTGACCAGGATTCGAACCTGGGTTATTGCGGCCACAACGCAATGTACTAACCACTATACGATCACGGCCACCGTGTGCGATGGACACCGTGTGTGCTTTTACGATCTTCTGGAAGGAAGATCCTTCCAGGAGATCCTTGAGTTTAGCATACGAGGGTGCGAGAGCGAGGTGCGAGACATGGGGTGTTTCTTGAGGTAAGATAAGATAAGATAAGATTTCGTTCGGATTTTTAACCCCGGAGGGTTAGCCACCCAGGATAACCCAAGAAAGTCAGTGCGTCATCGAGGACTGTCTAACTTATTTCCATTGGGGTCCTTAATCTTGTCCCCCAGGATGCCACCCACACCAGTCGACTAACACCCAGGTACCTATTTGCTGCTAGGTGAACAGGACAACAGGTGTAAGGAAACGTGTCGAAATGTTTCCACCCGCCGGGAATCGAACCCGGGCCCTCCGTGTGTGAAGCAGGAGCTTTAGCCACCAGGCCACCGGGCCACCACTTCAGGGCCCTCATGTTGACATCTGAGGCCCTTGTAAGATGACTTCAGGGCCCTCATGTTGACATGTGAGGCCATCGTGGGATGACTTCAGGGCCCTCATGTTGACATGTGAGGCCCTTGTGAGATGACTTCAGGGCCCTCATGTTGACATGTGAGGCCATCGTGAGATGACTTCAGGGCCCTCATGTTGACATGTGAGGCCCTTGTGAGATGACTTCAGGGCCCTCATGTTGATATGTGAGGCCCTTGTGAGATGACTTCAGGGCCCTCATGTTGACATCTGAGGCCCTTGTGAGATGACTTCAGGGCCATCATGTTGACATCTGAGGCCCTTGTGAGATGACTTCAGGGCCCTCATGTTGACATCTGAGGCCCTTGTGAGATGACTTCAGGGCCCTCATGTTGACATCTGAGGCCCTTGTGAGATAACTTCAGGGCCCTCATGTTGACATCTGAGGCCCTTGTGAGATGACTTCAGGGCCCTCATGTTGACATCTGAGGCCCCTGTGAGATGACTTCAGGGCCCTCATGTTGACATCTGAGGCCCTTGTGAGATGACTTCAGGGCCCTCATGTTGACATCTGAGGCCCTTGTGAGATAACTTCAGGGCCCTCATGTTGACATCTGAGGCCCTTGTGAGATGACTTCAGGGCCCTCATGTTGACATCTGAGGCCCCTGTGAGATGACTTCAGGGCCCTCATGTTGACATCTGAGGCCCTTGTGAGATGACTTCAGGGCCCTCATGTTGACATCTGAGGCCCCTGTGAGATGACTTCAGGGCCCTCATGTTGACATCTGAGGCCCCTGTGAGATAACTTCAGGGCCCTCATGTTGACATCTGAGGCCCTTGTGAGATGACTTCAGGGCCCTCATGTTGACATCTGAGGCCCCTGTGAGATGACTTCAGGGCCCTCATGTTGACATCTGAGGCCCTTGTGAGATGACTTCAGGGCCCTCATGTTGACATCTGAGGCCCCTGTGAGATGACTTCAGGGCCCTCATGTTGACATCTGAGGCCCCTGTGAGATGACTTCAGGGCCCTCATGTTGACATCTGAGGCCCCTGTGAGATGACTTCAGGGCCCTCATGTTGACATCTGAGGCCCTTGTGAGATGACTTCAGGGCCCTCATGTTGACATCTGAGGCCCTTGTGAGATGACTTCAGGGCCCTCATGTTGACATCTGAGGCCCTTGTGAGATAACTTCAGGGCCCTCATGTTGACATCTGAGGCCCTTGTGAGATGACTTCAGGGCCCTCATGTTGACATCTGAGGCCCCTGTGAGATGACTTCAGGGCCCTCATGTTGACATCTGAGGCCCCTGTGAGATGACTTCAGGGCCCTCATGTTGACATCTGAGGCCCCTGTGAGATGACTTCAGGTCACTCATGTTGACATCTGAGGCCCCTGTGAGATGACTTCAGGGCCCTCATGTTGACATCTGAGGCCCCTGTGTGATGACTTCAGGGCCCTCATGTTGACATCTGAGGCCCTTGTGAGATGACTTCAGGGCCCTCATGTTGACATCTGAGGCCCCTGTGAGATGACTTCAGGGCCCTCATGTTGACATCTGAGGCCCTTGTGAGATGACTTCAGGGCCCTCATGTTGACATCTGAGGCCCCTGTGTGATGACTTCAGGGCCCTCATGTTGACATCTGAGGCCCCTGTGAGATGACTTCAGGGCCCTCATGTTGACATCTGAGGCCCCTGTGTGATGACTTCAGGGCCCTCATGTTGACATCTGAGGCCCCTGTGTGATGACTTCAGGGCGCTCATGTTGACATGAGGTCCTTGTGGTTTAGGTCACTGTGGTCTGGTTTAGATGACTGTGGTCTGGTTTAGGTCACTGTGGTCTGGTTTAGATGACTGTGGTCTGGTTTAGGTCACTGTGGTCTGGTTTAGGTCACTGTGGTCTGGTTTAGATGACTGTGGTCTGGTTTAGGTCACTGTGGTCTGGTTTAGGTCACTGTGGTCTGGTTTAGGTCACTGTGGTCTGGTTTAGATGACTGTGGTCTGGTTTAGGTCACTGTGGTCTGGTTTAGATGACTGTGGTCTGGTTTAGGTCACTGTGGTCTGGTTTAGATGACTGTGGTCTGGTTTAGGTCACTGTGGTCTGGTTTAGATGACTGTGGTCTGGTTTAGGTCACTGTGGTCTGGTTTAGATGACTGTGGTCTGGTTTAGGTCACTGTGGTCTGGTTTAGGTCACTGTGGTCTGGTTTAGGTCACTGTGGTCTGGTTTAGATGACTGTGGTCTGGTTTAGGTCACTGTGGTCTGGTTTAGATGACTGTGGTCTGGTTTAGGTCACTGTGGTCTGGTTTAGATGACTGTGGTCTGGTTTAGGTCACTGTGGTCTGGTTTAGATGACTGTGGTCTGGTTTAGGTCACTGTGGTCTGGTTTAGATGACTGTGGTCTGGTTTAGGTCACTGTCGTCTGGTTTAGGTCACTGTGGTCTGGTTTAGGTCACTGTGGTCTGGTTTAGGTCACTGTGGTCTGGTTTAGGTCACTGTGGTCTGGTTTAGGTCACTGTGGTCTGGTTTAGATGACTGTGGTCTGGTTTAGGTCACTGTGGTCTGGTTTAGATGACTGTGGTCTGGTTTAGGTCACTGTGGTCTGGTTTAGATGACTGTGGTCTGGTTTAGGTCACTGTGGTCTGGTTTAGGTCACTGTGGTCTGGTTTAGGTCACTGTGGTCTGGTTTAGGTCACTGTGGTCTGGTTTAGGTCACTGTGGTCTGGTTTAGGTCACTGTGGTCTGGTTTATATCAAGCCGTAACAGCTTGACAAAGCTCCTGGAGAGCGAAACGTTGCCACAATAAAATGTCACATTAGTTGTACTTAAGAACATGAGAACATAAGAAAGAAGGAACACTGCAGCAGGCCTACTGGCCCATGCGAGGCAGGTCCAAGTCTCCTACCGGCTTAAGCCAATGCCCCAACCTAGTCAGGTCAGGTCACATTCACTTAAGGAAGGAGCAAGGCATCTGACCTAGTAGCACAAGCTAGTTAGGTCCAACTCACACCCACCCACACCCACTCATGTATTTATCTAACCTATTTTTAAAACTACACAAGGTTTTAGCTTCTATAACTGTACTCGGGAGTTTGTTCCACTCATCCACAACTCTATTACCAAACCAGTACTTTCCTATATCCTTCCTGAATCTGAATTTTTCCAACTTAAAACCATTGCTGCGAGTCCTGTCTAGGCTAGATATTTTCAGCACACTATTTACATCCCCTTTATTTATTCGTGTCTTCCATTTATACACCTCAATCATATCCCCCCTAATTCTACGTCTTTCTAGAGAGTGCAGTTTCAGGGCCTCAGTCTATCCTCATAGGGAAGGTTTCTGATACATGGGATCATCTTTGTCATTCTCCTTTGTACGTTTTCCATTGCCTTTATATCCATTCTGTAATACGGTGACCAAAACTGTGCAGCATAATCTAAATGAAGCCTAACCAAGGATATATAGAGTTGAAGAACAACCTGAGGACTCCTGGACTTGTGGTCTTTTAACTAATATATTCAAGAAATGGTTTCTCACTGTGGTCTTCAACACAATAAAACGAATTACAACACCCTGGCAGTCAAAACCAGTGGTGAGTACGAAAACAGAAGGGGCGGAAAGGTGGTGGCCAATCCCTCGGCCTTGTAGGAGTTCTGAGGTGGTCATAACCCTCATTGACAACATGCCCGTGTACTCAAATCCAGGTCCAGACTTCTGGAACTCTGTGTTCATAAAAAACTGCGAGTAACCCTCTCCATGTGTCTTAGATATTTTGTGTAGAGGGAACCTGGACACGGAGGGTCATCCCACAGTCGCTAAAAACAACGGATATAGCCCCAATCCACAAAGGTGGCAGTAAAGCAATAGCAGAGAGTTATAGACTGATAGCACTAACGTCCCACATCATAAAAATCTTTGAAAGGTCCTAAGAAACAAGATCATCAACCACCTGGGTACCCAAAAATTGTACAAACCAGGGCAGCATGGGTTTATAACAGTTCACTCCTGCCTCTCGCAACTACTGGACCACTATGACAAAGTCTTGGATGCACTGGAAGAAGAGAATGCAGATGTGATATACACAGACTTCTCGAAAGCCTTCGATAAGTGCGATCATGGTGTAATGGTGCACAAAATGTGTGATAAAGGAACAGCAGGAAAAGTAGGCAGATGGATCTTTAACGTTCTAACTAATGGAACATTATGAGTAACAGTAAACAGAGTTAAGTCAAAGGCGGCTACAGTGAGAAAGCTGTGTTCCACAAGGTACAATACTCACCCCCATCCTGTTCCTCAGCCTCACATATGAAACAGACAGAGATATAAGTCACAGCACTGTGTCTTCCTTTGCTGACGAGGCTAGAATCTGCATGACTATTGTCTACTGAGGTCACTGCAAATCTTCAAGCGGATATAAACCAAGTTTTCCAATGGGCCTCAGACAACAATATGAAGCACAACGATGGCAAATTTCGGTTTTTTCCATTATGGGAAACCTGGGGAAATAAAAGCTAGAACGTGGTATACTGTAAACTCTAACCACACAATAGTAGGACCTGGGAGTGATAATGTCAGAGGATCTCACCTTCAAGGATCACAGTGTCACTATCACATCTGGTGGGAATACATGTATGGTACACAATGACGACAAGATACAGAATTAGACACGTGCAACATCTGGGTAGCTGTATTGTAGACGTTTCGCCATCCTGTGGCTTTATAATACAAATTCAAGGACATAATTAGAAGACAGCAGAACTATATACAAAATGTATCTTCGTCTGCCTCACGTCCCTCACCTGACGCCAGTATATAAGCACCAACCTTCTTGTCTGTGCTCCAGACTCTTAAGAGTATGGTGCTCATCACTACCTTGTTCTCTCTAGGCTGGAATACTGCTGTACACTAACAGCTACAGTCATGGCAGGTGAAATTGCAGTTCTAGAGAATGTACAGAGAATTTTCACTGCACATATAAGCACAGTCAAGCACTTTATTTACTGGTAATGTTTGGAGTTTCTTGACTTGTACTCACTGGAACCCAGGCGAGAGAGATACATCATAATCTACATCTGGAAAATCCTACAAGCACTGGTTCCAAATCTGCACACAGAAATCATTCCCAACGAAAGCAAAAGATTAGGCAGTCGATGCAATATTTCCTCAATGAAAAGCAGGGGCGCCACTAGTACACTAAGAGACAACACAATAAGTGTCATGGGTCCTAGACTGTTTATGTGTGTCCCAGCATACATAAGGGGGATCACCAATAGACCCCTGGCTGTCTTCAAGAAGGAGCTAGACAGGCACCTAAAGTCAGTACCTGACTTAGCCAGGTATATATATATACACCTGGTGTGTATATGTCGTGCCGAATAGGCAGAACTTGCGATTTTAGCTTAAACAGCAACGCTCATCTTGCCATATAGGACAAGTGAAAATTTGAGTATGCAATAATTTCGCCAAAATCATTCTGAACCTAACAAAAAAAACATATTTCACTGTGTTTGTTTAATATTAAATTATTGTAAACAAATCTAAAATATATTTAGTTGGGTTAGGCTAAAATAAATTGTTCTTGTTATAATAAGGTTAGGTAAGTTTTCCAAGTTCCTTTTGGTGCAAAATTAAAATTTTTTACATAAACATTAATGAAAAAAATATATCTTTAAACGTATAAGAGAAAATTTCAGAAAGGAATTAATTTTAAATGAGTTCTTGCTAATTGACCAGTTTTACATATTCGGCACGACATATATATATATATATATATATATATATATATATATATATATATATATATATATATATATATATATATATATATATATATATATATATATATATATATATATATATATATATATATATATATATATATATATATATATATATATATATATATACACACACACACACACACACACACACACACACACACACACACACACACACACACACACACACACACACACACACACACACACACACACACACACACACACACACACACACACACACAAGGTGAGTGTGGTGTCACCTTTGGTTGGTTAGTGACTCACTGGTACAAACACCACTGGTGGTGCTGCTGAGGTTACCTGGAGTTTACCTGGAGAGAGTTCCGGGGGTCAACGCCCCCGCGGCCCGGTCTGTGACCAGGCCTCCTGGTGGATCAGAGGTAAACAGGATTCGTGATTTACCACGTCGTTTTTTCTCAACGTCGTTATTTCAAGGTGGTTTTTCTTCAAGGATTTAAGGGGCGAAACGTTCTTTCTTTTTTCGACTCTTCGCTCCTATGGGCGAAATGTAACCTCTCTGAGGTTCCCACTGGCGAGATGTGTTTTACTGAATGGCTCTTGACAGCAGTGATGTTTCGCCCGTAAGAAACTGGTCAGCACTTTTGCAGTGATAGACAGGAGTAGATAGATGGAGGCAAGTTGAAATAGATACACTCTGCTCTCTCTCTCTCTCTCTCTCTCTCTCTCTCTCTCTCTCTCTCTCTCTCTCTCTCTCTCTCTCTCTCTCTCTCTCTCTCTCTCTCTCTCTCTCTCTCTCTCTCTCTCTCTCTCTCTCTCTCTCTCTCTCTCTCTCTCTCTCTCTCTCTCAGATGTCAATCAGTTTAGATACAAGAGGTCACAGGGAAGGTGTGCTAATCCTTTGAACTCTCCACACTACAGAGGTCACACAGTATCCGATGACCTCCAGGGGTCACCTTCACGCCCAGGGGGTCACCCTCACTTCCAGGGGTCACTTTCACTTCCAGGGGTCACCTTCACTTCCAGGGTCACTTTCACTTCCAGGGGTCACCTTCACTTCCAGGGGTCACCCTCACTTCCAGGGGTCACCTTCACTTCCAGGGGTCACCTTCACTTCCAGGGGCCACCTTCACTTTTAGGGGTCACCTTCACTTCCAGGGGTCACCTTCACTTCCAGGGGTCACCTTCACTTCCAGGGGTCACCTTCACTTCTACGGGTCACCCTAACTTCCAGGGGTCACCTTCACTTCCAAGGGTCACCTTCACTTCCAGGGGTCACCCTCACTTTCATGGGTCACCTTCACTTCCAGGGGTCACCTTCACTTCCAAGGGTCACCTTCACTTCCAGGGGTCACCTTCACTTCCACGGGTCACCCTCACTTCCACGGGTTACCTTCACTTCCAGGGGTCACCTTCGCTTCCAGGGGTCACCTTCACTTTCACGGGTCACCCTCACTTCCAGGGGTCACCTTCACTTTCAGGAGTCACCTTCACTTCCACGGGTCACCCTCACTTCCACGGGTTACCTTCACTTCCAGGGGTCACCTTCGCTTCCAGGGGTCACCTTCACTTTCACGGGTCACCCTCACTTCCAGGGGTCACCTTCACTTTCAGGAGTCACCTTCACTTCCAGGGGTCACCTTCACTTCCAGGGGTCACCTTCACTTCCACAGGTCACCTTAACTTCCAGGGGTCACCTTCACTTCCAGGGGTCACCTTCACTTCCACGGGTCACCCTCACTTCCAGGGGTCACCTTCACTTCCAGGGGTCACCTTCACTTCCAGGGGTCACCTTCACTTCCACGGGTCACCTTCACTTCCAGGGGTCACCTTCACTTCCATGGGTCACCTTCACTTCCATGGGTCACCTTCACTTCCATGGGTCACCTTCACTTCCAGGGGTCACCTTCACTTCCAGGGGTCACCTTCACTTCCAGGGGTCACCTTCACTTCCAGGGGTCACCTTCACTTCCAGGGGTCACCTTCACTTCCAGGGGTCAGGAACATGGATGAGAACAAGAAGTTTAAGTCTGTCGTGAGGTTAAAGAATAATAGTTTAGGCAAGTGACGTTACTGGATGGTTTAACGTGTTTTATGGGCATTACTGGATGGTTTAACGTGTTTTATTGACATTGTTGGCTTGTTTAACGTGTTTTATGGACATTACTGGATGGTTTAACGTGTTTTATGGACATTATTGGATGGTTTAACGTGTTTTATGGACATTACTGGATGGTTTAACGTGTTTTATGGACATTACTAGCTGGTTTAACGTGTTTTATGGACATTACAGGAGGGTTTAACGTGTTTTATGGACGTTACTGACTGGTTTAACGTGTTTTATGGACGTTAGTGGGTGATTTAACGTGTTTTATGGACGTTACTAGATGGTTTAACGTGTTTTATGGACGTTACAGGATGATTTAGCGTGTTTCATTGAAGTTACTGGATGGTTTAACGTGTTTTATAAACGTTATTGGATGGTTTAACATGTTTTATTGAAGTTACTGGATAGTTTAACATGTTTTATTGAAGTTAATGGATGGTTAAACGTGCTTTAGTAAGTTTCTGGATGGTTTAACGTGTTTCATTGAAATTACTGGATGGTTTAACGTGTTTTATTGAAGTTACTGGATGGTTTAACGTGTTTTATTGAAGCTACTGGATCGTTTAGCGTGTTTTATTGAAGTAATTGGATGGTTTAACGTGCTTTATTGAAGTAACTGGATGGTTTAACGTGTTTTATTGAAGTAACTGGATGGTTTAACGTGTTTTATTAAAGTAACTGGATGGTTTAACGTGTTTTATTGAAGTAACTGGATGGTTTAACGTGCTTTATTGAAGTAACTGGATGGTTTAACGTGTTTTATTGAAGTTACTGGATGGTTTAACGTGTTTTATTGAAGTAACTAGATGGTTTAACGTGTTTTATTGAACTGGATGGTTTAACGTGTTTTATTGAAGTATCTGGATGGTTTAACTTGTTTTATTGAAGTAACTGGATGGTTTAACGTGTGTTATTGAAGTAACTGGATGGTTTAAGAAGTTTTATTGAAGTAACTGGATAGTTTAACGTGTTTTATTGAAGTAACTGGATGGTTTAACGTGTTTTATTGAAGTTACTGGATGGTTTAACGTGTTTTATTGAAGTAACTGGATGGTTTAACCTGTTTCATTGAAGTAAATGGATGGTTTAACGTGTTTTATTTAAGTAACTGGATAGTTTAACGTGTTTTATTGAAGTAACTACATGGTTTAACGTGTTTTATTGAAGTTACTGGATGGTTTAACGTGTTTTATTGAAGTAACTGGATGTTTTAACGTGTTTTATTGAAGTAACTGGATGGTTTAACGTGTTTTATTGAAGTTACTGGATGGTTTAACGTGTTTTATTGAAGTAACTGGATGGTTTAACGTGTTTTATTGAAGTAACTGGATAGTTTAACGTGTTTTATTGAAGTAACTGGATGGTTTAAGAAGTTTTATTGAAGTAACTGGATAGTTTAACGTGTTTTATTTAAGTAACTGGATGGTTTAACGTGTTATATTGAAGTAACTGGATGGTTTACGTGTTTTATTGAAATAACTGGATGGTTTAACGTGTGTTATTGAAGTAACTGGATGGTTTAACGTGTTTTATTGAAGTATCTGGATGGTTTAACGTGTTTTATTGAAGTAACTGGATGGTTTAAGAAGTTTTATTGAAGTAACTGGATAGTTTAACGTGTTTTATTGAAGTAACTGGATGGTTTAACGTGTTTTATTGAAGTAACTGGATGGTTTAACGTGTTTTATTGAAGTAACTGGATGGTTTAACGTGTTTTATTGAAGTAACTGGATGGTTTAAGAAGTTTTATTGAAGTAACTGGATAGTTTAACGTGTTTTATTGAAGTAACTGGATGGTTTAACGTGTTTTATTGAAATAACTGGATGGTTTAACGTGTGTTATTGAAGTAACTGGATGGTTTAACGTGTTTTATTGAAGTATCTGGATGGTTTAACGTGTTTTATTGAAGTACCTGGATGGTTTAAGAAGTTTTATTGAAGTAACTGGATAGTTTAACGTGTTTTATTGAAGTAACTGGATGGTTTAACGTGTTTTATTGAAGTAACTGGATGGTTTAACGTGTTTTATTGAAGTAACTGGATGGTTTAACGTGTTTTATTGAAGTATCTGGATGGTTTAACTTGTTTTATTGAAGTAACTGGATGGTTTAACGTGTGTTATTGAAGTAACTGGATGGTTTAACGTGTTTTATTGAAGTATCTGGATGGTTTAACATGTTTTATTGAAGTAACTGGATGGTTTAACGTGTGTTATTGAAGTAACTGGATGGTTTAACGTGTTTTATTGAAGTATCTGGATGGTTTAACTTGTTTTATTGAAGTAACTGGATGGTTTAACGTGTGTTATTGAAGTAACTGGATGGTTTAACGTGTTTTATTGAAGTATCTGGATGGTTTAACTTGTTTTATTGAAGTAACTGGATGGTTTAACGTGTGTTATTGAAGTAACTGGATGGTTTAACGTGTTTTATTGAAGTATCTGGATGGTTTAACTTGTTTTATTGAAGTAACTGGATGGTTTAACGTGTGTTATTGAAGTAACTGGATGGTTTAACGTGTTTTATTGAAGTATCTGGATGGTTTAACTTGTGTTATTGAAGTAACTGGATGGTTTAACGTGTGTTATTATTGAAGTAACTGGATGGTTTTAACGTGTTTTATTGAAGTATCTGGATGGTTTAACTTGTTTTATTGAAGTAACTGGATGGTTTAACGTGTGTTATTGAAGAAGTAACTGGATGGTTTAACGTGTTTTATTGAAGTATCTGGATGGTTTAACTTGTTTTATTGAAGTAACTGGATGGTTTAACGTGTGTTATTGAAGTAACTGGATGGTTTAACGTGTTTTATTGAAGTATCTGGATGGTTTAACTTGTTTTATTGAAGTAACTGGATGGTTTAACGTGTGTTATTGAAGTAACTGGATGGTTTAACGTGTTTTATTGAAGTATCTGGATGGTTTAACTTGTTTTATTGAAATAACTGGATGGTTTAACGTGTTTTATTCTACAAACATTAAAGGGAGGTAATGATTTATTACATTTCTTTCATCTTCCCCCCTCTCTCTCCCCCACTCCATACCCCCTCCCCCTCCTCCCCCTCCTCCCCCTCTCTCCCTCAGAGCTTCACCTCCATGAGGCTGGTGGGTGACCCTGGACGAGGTCAGAGGTCAGGTCACCAGTGTCTTCAGGGACACCTGGTGGAGGTGGCTTAATACCTTGTAGACACAGTAACCCAGGAGGGTGGCTTGTATCTATTGAGGAAACTCTCTCTCTCTCTCTCTCTCTCTCTCTCTCTCTCTCTCTCTCTCTCTGTCTCTCCTCTCTCTCTCTCTCTCTGTCTCTTTCTGTCTATCTCTCTCTCTCTCTCTCTCTCTCTCTCTCTCTCTCTCTCTCTCTCTCTCTCTCTCTCTCTCTCTCTCTCTCTCTCTCTCTCTCTCTCTCTCTCTCTCTCTCTCTCTCTCTCTCTCTCTCTCTCTCTCATCTATCTGTCTATCTATCTCTGTACATGTGTGTGTACACTCCATAACTGTGTTGCAGAGGTCGAATCTCAGCTCCTGGCCCTTCTTCACTGCTGTCACTCTCTCATGGCTTCATTGGCCCTTGACATACCTCTTCTTAAAGCTATGTATGGTTCCTGCCTCCGCTACATCACTTGCCAGACTATTCCACTTCCTGACAACTATGTGGCTGAAGAAATACTTCCTAACATCCCAGTGATTCATCTGTGTCTTCAACTTCCAACTGTGTCCACTTGTTACTGTGTCCCCTTGCTGCTGTGTCCCCTTGTTGCTGTGTCCCCTTGTTGCTGTGTCCCCTTGTTGTTGTGTCCCCTTGTTGCTGTGTCCCCTTGTTGCTGTGTCCCCTTGTTGCTGTGTCCCCTTGTTGCTGTGTCACCTTGTTGCTGTGTCCCCTTGTTGCTGTGTCCCCTTGTTGCTGTGTCCCCTTGTTGCTGTGTCCCCTTATTACTGTGTCACCTTGTTGCTGTGTTCCCTTGTTGCTGTGTCCCCTTGTTGCTGTGTCCCCTTGTTGCTGTGTCCCCTTGTTATTGTGTCACCTTGTTGCTGTGTCCCCTTGTTGCTGTGTCCCCTTGTTGTTGTGTCCCCTTGTTGCTGTGTCCCCTTGTTGCTGTGTCCCCTTATTGCTGTGTCCCCTTGTTGCTGTGTCAGCTTGTTGCTGTGTCCCCTTGTTGCTGTGTCCCCTTGTTGCTGTGTCCCCTTGTTGCTGTGTCACCTTGTTGCTGTGTCCCCTTGTTGCTGTGTCCCCTTGT